>NW_026087631.1:16354801-16373537 GCF_022539395.1 Myiozetetes cayanensis | reverse complement strand
AAGTTCTAGCCCAACACAACTTCTAGGCATTGTATTTAGGAGCTCTTTGGCACAGTCAGCTAGTCTGTTGAACAAGTGGAAGTACTTGTGGGTAATTTCACCTTTTGAACTGCCTCCACTGCAACCATTTAATATGTATACATGCCATGGCAACTTTCTTCACTTCCAGTGTGTGTCACTATCCCTTCTTTCAAGGAGTTCGAAGCACCTTCTCTGCTGCCTTGGGGTAAAATAAAAAAGCAGTTTTGTTCAAAGCTGTCTCAATTAATAACTGCTGCATTTAATGTATCATCAATTAAATATTTTTCTGTTTCTCCAACAGTAATCTGCAACTGAACTTAAGTGTTTACAAAACCTGGACTGTTTTGCTATTTTTTTCTTGGTACATTTCTTTCATTATAGTATTTTGTGCTATTTTTTTCCTTTCCCTGATATTTCTTTTGTGACCTCCACTGCGCTTAGAGTTTGGCATTTATCTATACTTTAAGAGTGTGTGCAACTATCTGTCAACCCTTGTGAGGTAAAATTCCCAATAATTTTTGTTCTCACTTTGGATATATATTTTTATTATATTATGCAAGATGGAGTGTTAAATCAAATCAAAACTACATTCCAGGTCTATATGCAATATAACACATAAAATCTGTAAAAGCCACAATGAAACAGCATATCATACCACTTTGTTCTCTAAAATGTTTTTAAAATGTTCACTGACAAACATATTTAGTCAGAAGACTTATGTCTAATCCAAAGCTTATGAGACAAGAAATCTTTCTTCCACTGGTTTCAAGGTTATTGAATACAAAATTCTTATGATGACAGTCCCTGAGAATAAAAGGAATGTCAAATGGAAAAAAAAAGTAATACAGATGACAGTGTCTATTTATAGGTAATACATACTGCAAAACAAGACACAACACTTCAAACTATATTTGTTTCTGTGTGCAGCATTTGAGCGCTGCATTTCCTAGGCTAGTCTGTAGTTTTAGCAAAGCAACAAATAACGAAAGATCCCCTTCTGATCACAATGAACACACACATTTTCTTTCTCTCTAATGACAAACACACACACATACACAAAAAGAAAATCTTATGACTGATAAAATGTTAACCACCTTTGCTTCAGATTTTCTGACATGTGTTCTAATTATTCAAAAATACATTAAAAGTGGTAATTTTTTGAGTCCATCAAGCTAAATTTCATTTAATGTTACAAAAGGGTAGTGAAAAATTAGTTAACTTCAGTGTTACAAATCTATAGCAAAACAAAAACTAGGCAGTAAGATTGGCAGTTTCACACATAAAAAACACACAATTGAAATACATCAAAATAATAAACATTTAACAGAAAGGATACACTAAAAAACACAATCTTACCAGAATGACAAAAGGCTAAGGGACTGACAAAGCACTTGTTTCATGTAGAGCTGACATTCTTTACATCGATTCTCTCACTTAACATTCTTGTCTCAAATGCTTTGTTTTTGTCCTTTATGGTCTAAGCTAAACTATTTCAGCCTGGCCATCTTCTTGGCATCTTTTCCTACTAACCTAGTTTTTAAATTTTCTTGGTACCAATTTAAGGTAAATTTCATTATTTGCCATCTATGAGTAGTATTCTTATTCACTGAAACTCAACTAGGAAGAGAGAAAAAATAATAATGCCACAAGTAGTTATTTCATAAAACAGTAAGTTACTTTTATTACAGGGGTACCCAGAGATTTGTACATGCCAGGGACTTAGTCTATTTGACAGTATTCATGTTGAACTGAAATTTATTTATTTGTAATTCTTTCCTTCATTTTACGAAATACATACAAAACGGAGTTTTTAAAGATGAAACATAAGCAGTGGCACAATTTAGACCCAAATAACAACTTTTTTCTACATCTATTTCCATACAAACCTATATTACTCACATATTGAATTGCCATGTGATACGATGATTAAAGAAGAAAAAATATTTTCCGCTTTTCCTTACATTTTTATTTGCAAATTAACTACAGAAAATGCAAGAAAGAGTAAAGTTTTTCATCCATGAAGTACAACCCATGTTTATATCTTTATTTATGGAGTTCACAATGGTCAACAGTTTTTGATTCAGATCATTAGTAACAGAGGTTAGGGTAGCATACTAAAGTAGCATACACTGAGTGCTAGTTAGTGACTTTTGAATTTTTCAAGTCAGTAAAAGATTGGATAGAGGAAAAGGAGTTAATTCCATCTCTATCCTCACTACCTCTTGCCAAATCCTCTTTCACTGATGATGGAGGATTTGGTTTAGGATGACTTCTTATGAGTGAGTTCAGTGTTCCATTTTCTATTCTCTTCTGTTTGTATCCCCTTACTAAGCACTGCAGTCCTGTTCTGCCTAACACTTTCCTGTTGATTTAGAGGAACACAAACAGCCTAGAAAGGGATGGAAACACACAGGTGATGCTAGTTTACCCAGCGCTCTGATCCAAAGACCCAGTGTCTGTAATAGCATTTAGGGTCAGGAGCAGAAGGCAGGGAAGGATGTGGATGACCAGTTATAGAACATGCAGAGCCAGGTGTAAGATTCATATCATAGACAAGAAACCTGGCATCCCTTTGTCAAACCAAAGCTTTAGAATCACAACACTTTTGACACCTGAAAGATTCATCATTGTTTCCCTTGTCAATACGGAAATAGAAGTCTCTTGTAACAGCAGCCAGACATTTTTGCCTTCCCAGGGATACAGTCTCAATGTGCAAAATGTGCAAAAACTTTTATGTAGAATTTCACAAAATGATGTATATAGTGAGGTAAAGTTTGAAATTACTGTTTAAACATCTTTTTTTGTTCTTTCTTTTTTTTTTTTTTACCTTCCAGGACTACCATACGTGAGCTCTGGATCAGCTCATTCAGATCTTGGGTGTCCGTCACTTCTACTGCTTCTCTAGGAAAGAGGAGTACACTACAGAAACATAACCTGAAAAAGACAAAGTATCTGTTCGATCATTTAGTAAATTCTTTTCCCACCAGACTTTCCAATGTCTTTAAATGTTTCAGTGTTCTACTGAAAAATGCTTTTCAGACAGAAAAACCCCAGGTGTGTTGTTATTACAGTTTCTCTGGAAACATCATCCCTATAATTGAAAACACTGGTTTGAAACCCTCTCATCACAGTCAACTGGGAACTGTATTTTATTTGCAATTAAAACTTCATATTTTGGAGCCTGAAACTTTTTACAATATACAGTATAAAACACAAAAATGTTATTATTCCAGGATATATTTGAATAACATTTAAACTGTTTCTCTTCAATAAACACTGAATATACTGATAGAGGAAATAGTTAATCTTAAATGTGCAGAAGCAATCATCTGAGCAGAATCACAAGTTTTTATGTAGTTTTTTGCTTTAGATCTAATGTTCTAATTTTCATTCAGATTTAACTCTATTTTCATAATTTTAAGTGTTATTGATTATGCTATTGTATAATATGTATGCTATTGTTAATGAAAACATTTGTTGAAAAAGGTTGTTTATTTATGTCTACACTGTGCCACTCTTTCTATTTATCTTTCAAGTACTCATTTTGCATGTATTTCATATACTGAGGGGAAACATCACAAATAAATAATTAAACGAGTTCAGCATCAATAATTTCAAGTGGAATTGCTACAAAAATTACCTGTAAAGCAGCTATCATCAGACTAAAACAGGAAAAATAATTTTGTTGCACATTAGTTTTTCAATATTTAGAATTTGGTTTTGATCTGGATTGAAATTCAATCTGAATGTTTTATCATTGTTTTCTGAATTATGTCACCATTACAGTATTATAAGAAAAGGGTTAATTTTGGATCAAAAACTACGCTTTTACTTTTGGAAAGAGGACATCTTTTTTCAATCTAGATGGGTGGATCTGGCAAATGAAGGGACTTTACCCAAGTATCCCCCACTCCACTGAAAAGTGCCTCAGCTCCCAGTCTGGAGAGCATGTTTTGATTCCAGATGTTCCAGAATGAGGAAGTTCTGACCAATTGGCAATACTTCATGTCAATTTTTTAAATGAAGTTGTTCTTTATTCAGATGCATCCAATCCTTCCTCACTGATTTTTACCCTATTTTGAATTCACCCTATATGAAATATTATTTTACCAGTCTACTCATATCTTCTTCTAACCAATTGTACACCTGTCGTGGTTTTGCCCACCAGGCCATCCCTGGGGCTGAGGATGGTTTTGTCCAGGTGATTTCCGGACAAAAAACCAATCAAAAAGTTCAGTGACGCCTTTGCTAATTACATCTTTAAGAAAACGGAAGAGAAGGTTGGTGGCGCAGTTGAAATTAGGAGCAGCAGCCATGTAGGAGAGACGCGGTGGGCCCGAGGAGGGCCAAGGCCCCCTCCTCCCCGGCTTGGGCCGGGGGGGGCAAGTGCAGCACTGAAACCTCCCTTCTCTCTTGTGAGAGAGTGAAAAAAAAAAGTTTAAAAGATGAACTGCTCAGACGAGAAACCGCTGCAGAAGAATTCCAGCCATGAGATAACAAGACTTTCAAGGTCAAAGCTGCAGTCGCAGGAGAGAGAAGAAAAGTTCGAAGGGGGGAAAACTGCTTTTTCTCCCTTCCGCTCTCCCTCCCTTCAGCAGGGTAAAGACTGAAAAATAAAATCCCTGCCACCTGTAGAAGTTTGTTGGGGTGAAGAGACCCCCGTGCGGCTCACAGAGGAGCTTGTGGATGCACCAGAGATTTGTGACTTTAACAGAGAGAAAGCCTTATGCTGGAGTAAAAGCGGCTCAGATGAGGCAGAGTTCTGTTAAAGACTTTGTGACCCTCGAAGGGATCGATGCTTATGCTGGAGCGAGACGGCTCAGATAAGCTTGGGATCTCAGTGAGAGATCCATGCTGCTGCTGTTGAAGATTTATGACCCTGACGGGTATTAGAACCTACGCTGGAACACAAAACGGTTCAGGTAGGGATGTTGGGATCCATGTGTGGGATCCGTGCTGCTGGTGCTAGAGAGAACCTACGCTGGAACAGAAAATGGCTCAGGTGGGATATTGGGATCCGAGTAAGGGATCCAGACTAGACCCATGCCGAGAAGTCAATCAAGGACTGTTCTCCCATGGGGAGGGACCTCCATAGGGAAACAGGGGTGAACTCTTAAACCATTATCCCCTGTAACCCTGTGGAAGAAGATCCATAGTAAGCAAGTGTCCCCTTGCAAGTCTATGGAAGGAGACCCTTCAGGACCTGGGTAACCCTCAACCTTCGGTTTTAACCCAGGAGGGGGGTAGGCCCAGCCCTGGAGGCCAACACAGAATAAGAGAGAGATAAAGAAGTTCCAACTGCGACGAAAGTGCTGCAGAGTTACTGGAGAGAGAGAGAGCTGGAATTCTGAGAACAGAAAAAGACTGCTTCTCCTCCTTGGACTGATATAAAGGGAGGTGGGGGGAGAAGTATCTTTTGTAAATACATAATACCTTTTACTTAAGTAGAATTGTTGTAGATATAATTCTTTAGTTTTAGTTTGTTAATAATAAATACTCATACTTTTTTTTAATTCAGTCTCTTTTTGTCTGCATAAACCTTCTCTCAACTGATAGTAATTGTATGTGGGAGTATAAAAGTAAATTGAGCCAGGGCAAAACCACGACAACACCACGAACATAAGAATTTGAGATCTTCATCTTTGATAATCCATGAGTTGTTGCACGTGTCCTCTACTGAAAGAAATACTTCTTTAGGCTAAATTAGAACTTAAATTTAAATCCTCTCAATTAGCAGATCGCTAATCTCAGTGCTGCTGCTGTTTAGCCTTTTCTACTTAATGGAGTTTAAGTGTAATCTCCTAATGTGGTGTGGAGCAGGAGGAGAAGGAAGAAGGAAGAATCCATAAGCACCCTGAAATCTGCTTTCCCACAGAAATTATAAGACTAATATCTTATTATATTCCAGCATATCACGAGACATTTTGTATAAAGTAATACAGAAGAGTTCATGATTCATTAAGCTCTTGAGTATATAAGCAAATGTTATTTTCTCATACCTCAGAGGTCAAGAACACCACCTTCAGCTTTTTCTTTTGTGTTTATAACACCATTTTGTATGTGTGTATCCTTTGAAGTTTTTTAGTGAAAAGTAAACTCAGAAGTTAATCTCCTTTGCTGCACGTTGGGTTGAAATGAGCCAGTTTTGATCAAAGTTGGCTTCAGGACACTGACAGAGTGATTCCAAAGTTTTGTTTCTGTAGGAATAAACAAGAGGAAGACGTGTTTTCAAACATCTATACAGTTTTTATTCATTTTCTTTTAATGATAGTGATTTTTCAGTATATCAAAAGTGTCTTCTGTTCTGGGTTTTTTCTAATGTGTTTTGTTAAATTTAAAAAACCTTAATTTTAATTTCCAGTCTTCCTTGGCATAATTGCAACTTTTGTGCCTGTTTTTCTTGTTTAAGGTGGGGGTTTTTTATTACTGTAAAGTAGGAAAGCTTTCTGGTGGATAAAAGGCATTCTACAAGGAAAATATCCATAATGTTGCATAAAAAAATAAATTTTCAAAGTTACCAGGGAATTGAAAATTAAATACAGTTTTGGGAAATGAAAATTAAATCAATTTCTCTAAGTGTTACAATATCAGGGTCTAAAACAGAGCCTCCACAGTAGTAAGCGCTACTAATGCAACTTTATTTCAAGTTGTTGCAAAAACCTGCTCGTTTAACTAAAGTCTCTATGATGCCTATACCTGGAACAAATCAGTGCAGACAGGGTGCATTGGCCTGCAAGTCAGAATACAGTAGAAAGGTTAAAAAAATTTTTAAGTGCATTTTTAGATAGTAGGACAACACAATACAGATTTAAAATCTCTTTTATATGAAGCATAAATGAATAATGAAATTTAAAAAATCAGAACTCCACGTTGATGTGAATTTTTCCCAGGAATAAAAATCTATACTGAAGTCAGTTCATATTTTCTAGAGCGTTTTTTGTTGTTTTCTTGGGCTTTAATCAGTTTGGTTTGTTGATTTTTTTTTTTTTTAAACAGCAGTTTAATTCTCTTTTGTACTCCAGACTGCATTTTTCAGACCACATGCAGGTCCAAAGCAGGCTTAACACAGAGAAATGGCTAGATCTTTGCATTCTAAGTACTGTGACCTAATATTGTCACTTACAGTATTTTTAGTCTCAATGAACCATTTTTTGAATATGATATTCATTGCTGTTTTTCTGATGAAAGGCAAGGGTATAGATACAGCAAATGTATTTACATTTTGCAAATTTCCTGAGAAATTTATCTTCAAGTTAAGTCTTTTCAACACTTCCACCATAAGCATATTGAAAATGTCAGGAAGACAGGCAGACTTTCTTATTACAAGGCAAACAGCTGTTGAATTTTTTTTTTTTTTGTCTTATACAGGATTGCAGATATATCACTGAATTATAAGAGTGATATAGTAGAAATGTTGTATAATTGGCTATGTTCAGGTGACCATGTAGGAGGATAATTGTCTGCCTAAAACAAACATATCCCATATAAATTCTGAAAATATATTTATTTTAAAAAACCTCTTTGTTTTATGGTAGTATAAATAAAAGTACAAAATTATTGTTTGAGGTTTATAAAATTTGTCCATTAGGATATAAATAAACTTCAGTAATTTCAATTAATGTAAAATGACTGCACAACTTTCTTTTACTTATTGAATATATTAGCTTCTCCGAACTTCAACATTACAGTAATTTTCTTTTAAATGAGATGATGATGATAGTCTTTTGCTGCTTTCTAGATAATAGCAAATACTTTTTTTTTCACTAAAGAGCTATTTTCAGTTTCAAATCTATTAAAAAAAAAAAACACCTTAAGAAGTGAAAATGGACAATAAAGAATATACAGATTGATTTTACTTGTATTTGATGAGTTATAAGTAGCTGGTAAAGATATTAATGAGTATAGCACTAAGTTGTCTCAGTCATTCTCACCTAATTTCCCCTTTTTTTAGATACATTTTCCCTTACACGAGTAATGTGACAGAAAGGTGGTAGTAGAATAATTTCTGTGCTGCATTTACAAAATCATCCTGATGAGACAGATCTTCTTTACAAGTAGTTGTAGGATGCTGAAGTAATGTAGCTCTGCCTGTCTACACGTGAGCTAAAGCAAACATTTATGAAAAGACTAATAGGGACTAAAGTTCCCAGTTTATGAGTTATTGAAGTAATTTCCAAAAGTGTATGCAAATGGGAAAACCTGGGATCTTTAAGTCCCTGCTACAGTCTTTGAGTTCATGAGAAAAAATAATACATCTTATGTAAAATTCAAGAATTTGATATTGGGATATAGTGCAACTCATACATGTAGTTCTGTATGTACAGTGACATTTCCCTTTCTGCTGGACCAGAAGCTATTGAAATGGCAATGAGAGCTCAATACCCATTGAAAATACAACGACTTTGGACAAATGTCAACAGTTAAAATATTTTTGATTATGTTTTTCATGCCGTCTACCAGAGATATATAACAGGAAAAATGTATTTTTAAGTTACAAGGTAAATGTTTCTCAACTTTTTGGAACAGTTTTAATCACATTCCCAAGACAGTTTTCTCTCTTTCCTGCACAAAAAATTCTTGAAGAAGGAAGACTCAGTGAAGATCAGAAGGATAACAAAAGATCTGGACATTTAATCTTGTTTTCAGCCCTCACGACACAGATGTTGAGATGGGCATTTGTAAAGGGCAGAATGACTGACAGAACTTAAGCCTAAAGAAAATATTCGCTTAACAGTTTTAACTTCTTCTCTGGTGCTTTTTGCAACAGTATTAGCCCAAAACAAACAGTTTATTTGTATTAAAAAAAAAAAAAAAAAAAAGTAGGTATACAAAATCAGGATGCAGTGTGTTTAGCTCTAGGAGTTTATTTGTGTCCAGAGAAGCATACCTAGTAAACTTCCTCTTACTACTTAACAAAGTATCAAGATTTTCTCAGTTTAATGGTCCTCAACATATTCTTTCACCAATTCTGCCTCTGGGGAGTTTTAAATTGCAGTTATGAATGTACAATTCAGGCACTCTTATACATATTCTGCTATTAAGAAGCACAAAACAACATATGCCATCATAGTGGAGTTTGTTTTCTTGAAAATTAGCCCATCAATATGTGATGTTTTGACAAGCAGAAATGGTTCTGCAATGTGATAACAATCATTAGCATCACTGGAATCCAGCATTGTTAAGCTTTTCATTTCGAGATACCATACTGAGAGGCTACACAAAGACAGATTGTCATGAGAGAGACTTAATTGTATACCACTGAAAACAGATGACTGAAATGAGCAAAAAATATGTCAAAGAACTCTTACAACTTATTTGTGATACAGACTAGTTGGTAAAGGGGGAAAAGTATTTAACAGCAAATGAAATGAGAATGAAAGTAGAAAAAATACTAGAATATAAGCAGTTTAGTCCAATTTATTTGCTCTACAAAGACATTCTAAGCAACATACTTTGGCTGAATTACAAAAAAAAATATTCATACAGTATAATATATAATCAAATTTAGTTCATTCTTTTTTCTTTTTTTTTTTCCTTTAAAAAAAAAAAAAAGAAAGAAAAAAGTAACATAGGATAATTTCAGCTATGCCAGTCAGCTGCATGTATATACCCAGTAGTTTCTGCAGGTATCAGCCACTTCATGTAGCTAGAAATTTGCCCCTGCAAACACAGACACATGCATCTGCCTCAAAACTTTTAGAACACAAAGTTGCTGGTATAAAGGTAGTCTGATTCTGGATAATGAATTTGTTTAATTTTTATCGACTGAAGGCCTGCCCTTGAGAATGATTTAAAAAGCAAATCTAACAGCAATCATAATTCAGGTTTTTAAAGTTATTAAGTATTCTGCTTATTTGTAGGTGAAATCTGGTTATGGATAGAAGATAACTCAATAGGTTTATCTACACATGAGAGAGGAAAAATTAAAGTAGTTATGCAGGTAGTAAAACAGGGAAATCAAAGAAATACATGGACTTCAACTTCACAAACAGTAAATCCCTGAAGTAGACATGAATTAAGGAAGCAAGCAATAAATTCCTATCTGCTAAGCTAGGGTCCATCAGTCAGGAACTGTTTTATAAATGTCTGTAAAGCAACAGTCATATCTACAACAAAACTAAATAGATCACTTAAGCCTGGAGGAGAGATTAGTAAGAAGAAGACATTACTCTTAACTTTCTTCAAGATCAAACTTTAAATTGAAAAGTATGCAACAGAAGCCCTTCCAACAAGCTTCTGTATTATCTGCAACACTTTTTGCATTAATTAAAAACAAATCTATCCTTTATACATAATATAAAAATTTATATAAAAATTTAAAACAACACATCACATTGAAAAATTATGCACACTAGAGTGTACCCCAGGTGTAGGGTACCACCAAATTGGATCAGAAGGGAAAAAGGCTTTTAGAAGTTCTCTTTTTCCTTGCTATTCCGGTTATTTTTTGACACATTTGAGTAGTTTCACAGAAGATATTGAGTACCATTAAGAGCTCTGTGAATGCCATCATGCGTAAGTACTATCAGCCATCTTCTAACACCTCATTCATGTTCACAGATTTAGGATGCATAAATTATTTTTTTCAGGAATTCCTGAGTTTGGATCTAAAGTGTTATATTCAAAAGTTGCTTTGAACTTATAAACTTCTGTCTCCCTGAAAATTTTCTTGTATTAGGATGTTAAATAAACACAAACAAATCACTTGATTGGATCACATCTGTTTCTTCAACTAGAAGAAACTTTCAGTGGTCCACTGTACCCAGACAACTCAGAACAGATTCTGTCTAGATATGCCCCAGATATCTCAGACAAGTGACTTGGAAACCATTAATCTTAAATATTCAAGAGGTTCCACTACAGTCCATTTGTTGTTAGCAGTGTTATTTACTGGGAATAGTTTATTTCTTTCTGAAGAAAGGAGGTATAAAAAAAGTGTCATGTTTTAAGAGAAGAGTCAGAAAATAGAATAAATTGGAGGTATTAAAAAATCAGCTTGACAGTGTTTAGGTAGGCTAAAATGAACCTTATGAATACACACTACTTTTATTTTTGTTACTGTTACAACCCTTATTGAAATAGTTTTTATGAAGTCTGACGAAGAGGTTTGATTGTTTAATAAAAGTTTTCATTTGAATCATGACACCTTACATATTATAGTTTTCTAATAAATTATAATTAATGCAAATTCTGTATTGGACACACTACAAGACAGAAATTTCTTTTTATAAAGAGATTATTAGAAAGCCATAAAGTTTATCTTCAAGAACATCTCTTACCTTTCTGAATAACCTTTTATTTTGAAGAAGTCGAATACAAGTTTTTCAAGGAATGTGTTCTCCTTTGTATCTATTGTGATACACATGCTTATTCTAAAGCAAAACATAAAAATCAGACTGTAAGCTACTTGTGAATATATTCAGACTGACTCAATGTAAAGTAGAATAAAATTGGTACTAAAAATGGGGACAAAATTGTCCGATGAGCAAGTATGTATTTCTGAAGTTGTCCTCCAAAGACCATAACTGAAAGGGATGTATTTAATTGAAAATAGACAAATTAGTAAAAGAAGAAAATATTTTATAACACTATTAAAAGGTACTGAGTCCTATATTTTGGAGCAGTTTCGTGGCTAAGACAAGACATTTTTTATTTTGTTTTTTCAATCTTTCTCCCACTTGAGACTACCAATGGTAGCAAAAATTCCTGAAATGTATATCCTAACTGTAATTATTTCACACAAGCATGCCAAAGCATGCTCCTGACACCACTGTTATACCAGTGTGCCTGATGTCACCTTTGTCTATGTCCTTGTCATTTACTGTTTCTGGTTAGGAGGTGTAAGAAGGAAAGGTGTCAGCAGTCAACCTCTAGAATATTATAATTCTTTAACTCAGACTAATCCATTTCTAATATATGAGATTATGGACCAACCAGTAGAAATGGTGAATTTAGAATCTGTGATGATAATACTCCTTTAAGTTTTTGTCCTTAAAATCCCGACAAGGATTCAAAAAAAAATTCATCTGCTGAAGATATGAACACATTAGGAGTAAGTGTTTATAGGGTCTTTGGGGAGTAAAGGCCTCCCAGTCTTTTACCCTAGACAGAAGTTCAGAACCTTTTGTCTATTTGGAATATTCATCATCCAAATTCCCCTGCCACTTTATCTGATTGGTCATATGTGTAACTAACTCTTATAAATGACGAAAAGAATATTTTTTTTTTTAGATAAGAAGACTCAGAAATGTTCAATCATTGAAATGTGCTGTCTAAAAAAATCTTAGATTGTTAATCATATCAGAATTATATGACTGTGTTTGGTTATTGGTACCCCACAGATATCCTGGGGTAAGGATATTTTTCCAATGATACCGATTTAAAAAAAAAAAAAAAAAAAAAAAAAAGTGCTTGAGTCATCCTTGATGAAAATTATTAAAATTTAAATTGTTTATGCAAACTTTAGAGGAACTTTTTTTTTCTATCTTAATCTCTCATTCTGTCTTTGACAAACCAAAAGTCATAAGTGTCTTGAAAACAGTTGCAGTCATTTTGATGTGTTTAATAACTATATAAATTGGAATGATGAAAGGCTGAAACTAACCACAAAACAAATCAATGTTTCAAATTAGAAACTGATTCCAAAGCCACATAATAAATTTTAGTTTTAATTGGGCAAACTATTCTCCATGTATAATTTATTCTCCATGTATAATTTCACCCAAAAGACACTACCTAAATCATGAACATCAAAAAGATTTTTGGAAGTATCTCTTAATTTAAATACTTGAAACATACCTGGGGTGTTTATTAGAAGGGTCACTTGGAGCCTTTTGCAAATTCCCAGTGCCAACTTTGACCAGCAGCCCCCAGAAAGTATTCATTAATTATCAGAACATTAGTGCAGAGCTTTCTTTAAGGCACATCTCTTCCCTTTATTGGCAGATTTCTTTTTTTAACCACAGATGAGAGAAGAAGTGACAGTGGCATCACAGCTATTCTTTTTTAACACAGTTCAAAGACATTTATTTGCAAAATCAGTATTCTGTTTTGGCTATCCAGTTCCAGAGTTCTAGTCATAACTGACCTCTTCATTATGTGCACCTCCAAGAATAATAACACACAGTATAATATTTATCATCTTTTCAGCTTCATGTGCACAGTTCTTCTGTAAGAAATTATCTAAATTATGTCTTTGCAACACACTTATGCCAGGAGAATTTGGATTTATTGTTTCTTCACATTTTAAATAATGCATTTAGCTTACAATACCTCTTTTCTAAGAATCTGATGAGTAATCTGAAAATAATTTGCCTAGCATAACCCTTGAAGGCACAATACTCACTTATGAGTACAATATACAATAATTTCCTTGATAAACTTTGTTGTTTACTCACCAGAGTTAATGCTCATCATTGAACAAGTCCAATTTACAGACAGTAAGTGTAACTGCAGGTCATATTACATTATGAGCTGCCACCACAGCTGCATAAAGAATAACCACAATGAACTCCTGCAGAGTGTCAGTGAGGTTTACTCTAGAGACAAGTAGATCTAGGAGGTCTGTGGAAGTGCAAGATGGGCCTTATGGATAGACAAATTTCCATAGAGTACAGATGGCAAGAGAAAGGAAGCAGCTAGAAAGTTGGTGGGTGCAAAGAGCTTCATACATTTTAACAGTAGTAGCTGATGAAACCTCTTATGGCCACATTCAAAATTACATCAGTTTTAACTGCCCCGTAGTTACCACTTAACGGTCTTAATCCTCACCGAGGTTAGACTATTGAAAAATGGTGTTACTCAGCATAAACACTAGTTACATTTTAACTTTCTGTCGTGGTTTTGCCCACCAGCCCATCCCTGGTGCTGAGGATGGTTTTGTCCAGGTGATTTCCAGACAAAAAAAACAAATGTTCAAAATGTTCAAAAATGTTCAGTGATGCCTTTGCTAATTACATCTTTAAGAAAATGGAAGAGAAGATTTATTGCACAGTTAAAAATTAGGGGCAGCAGCCATGTAGAAGAGTAGTGGGCCCGAAAAGGGCAAGGCCTCGTCCTCCTCCGGCTTGGGCTGGGGGGGGTAGGTATAGCATTGAAGCCCCCCTTCTCTTCTGTAAGAAAGTGAAGAAAAAAAAAGTTTAAAAGACAAACTGCTTGGACAGAAACTGATGCAGAAAAATTCCAGCAAAGAAATAAGGGACTTCCAAGGTCAAAGCTGGCAGCCGGAGGAGAGAGAAGAAAGTTCGAAGGGGGGAGAGCTGCTTTTTCTCCTTTTCACTCTCTCTCTTCAGCAGGGAAAAGACTGAAAAGTAATCCCTGCCACCTGTAAAAGTTTGTTGGGGTGAAGAGACCCCCCATGCGGCTCACAGAGGAGCTTGTGGATGCATCAGAGATTTGTGACTTTGACAGAGAGAGAAAGCCTGACACTGGAGTAGAAGCGTCTCAGAGTCCTGTTGAAGACTTTGTGACCCTTGAAGGGGACGATGCTTATGCTGGAGCAAGGACAGCTCAGATAAGCTTGGGATCTCAGTGAAAAAATCCATGCTGCTGGTACTGGAAATTTGTGACCCTGAAAAAACCTACACTGGAGCAAGAACGGCTCGGGTAGGGATGTTGGGATCTGTTTGTGGGGTCCATGCTGCTGCTAAAGATTTGTAACCTTGAGAAAGAAACTTATGCCGGAGCAAGGACGGTCCAGGTAAGATGTGGGAATCCAAGTAAGGGATCTGTGCTAAACCATGTTGGAGAAGTCTATCAAGGACTGTTTTCCCATGGGAAGGGACCTCCATAGGGAAACAGGGGTGAACTCTTAAACCATTATCCCCTGTAACCCTGTGGAAGAAGATCCATAGTAAGCAAGTGTCCCCTTGCAAGCCTATGGAAGAAGACCCTTCAGGACCTGGGTAACCCCCAGCCTTCGGCCTTATCCCAGGAGGGGGGTAAACCCAGCCCTGGAGGCCAACACAGAGTGAGAAAGAGAGATGAAAGAGTTCCAGCTGCAACGAGAGTGCTGCAGAATTGCTGAGGAGACCTGGAACTCCCAGAATAAAGAAAGGAACTACTTCTCCTCCTTGAACTGATATAAAGGGGGGGAGGGGGGGAGAAGTATTTTCTGTAAATACATGGCACTTTTTACTTAAGTAGAATTATTGTAGATATAGTTCTTTAGTTTTAGCTTGTTAATAATAAATGCTCATACTATTTTCCCCAAATTCAGTCTCTTTTGTCTGCATAAACCTTCTATCAACTGATTAGTAATTGTGTGGGGGGTGTGAAAGCAAATTGAACCAGGTCAAAACCATGACACTTTCATACAGGAAGACACTACAAAGAAGGGGTTTTATAGATTAAATTGCAGTTTGTGTTGTAGCATAAATCTTACCTTTCAACAATTATTTTTAAAAGTTTAAGAATCATGTTTAAAAATATTTAAATTAGAAGAGTTAATAATAAGGTTTATTGGGATAGATACATTTCAAGCCAACAGGATACATGTGTTTCTGTGGGGTGAATTTTTGGGTAAGAAATTACATTGAAATCTGTAAGAAGAATAAGCACTCTTCAAGATTTTTCATAATTTCTAATGCATCTTGTTTGACATGGTTAGAATTAAAACACTATTTTTTTGGTTTGAGCTGGATTTCTTCCATTTTTAGAAGCACAAGTACAGTTCTATTACGAATGACTTGTATACATGCAACAATTCAAGAATTTTTCCATAGGTGCCTGATCCAAAGCCTGATCTCCAAAGACCCGAAGCTTTAGTCAATCATAAAGTGATTGAAAAATATATTAATGGATATTAGTGGATGACAAATATCTCTATTCAATTCAAAACTCTTTATCTCCTTCATGAAAAGAAGAAAGCCTTTTACATCTCAAAATGCAAGCTTATATTTGTTCGCACTCAGAAACAAGCTTCAATTATTTACATCAACCTAAGCATCTTTTTTTCTCTTTAAATCTTTACATATACCATTTTAAAACAACTCCTTCTGTGACTTTAGTTGTATAACACATCAGCAACATGTAACTGGGTTGTCAATTCAGAAACTCCACTAAATGTTAACAAACATGGTAGATTTGGTACAGGGTCTAAAAAGAACTAGTTTCTCTGTCTCAGGGCTGCCTGCAATTTTGTTATTGATGTTGTTACTTAGTTATAAAAATAGTCTGCTAAAGAGGCAAAATGAGATCATTTTAAATATTTCTGAGCTGTGTCTCATTAACTTGTCAATTAAGGAGAAATGAGAAGAGAGAAAACAATCATTTAAAAAGTTTTTTTTATTTATCTCAGTACTCACATCTCTTGCACTTCAAACCATAATAAAAGAGTAACATTTAAGGGCAACAATTCTTAGGGTTCTGTCCAGGAAATCTCGAATCAAGTAAAAGAAAAGAGTCTTGAGTTCTAGCAGCTCAAATTCTCCCTAGCATCACTATCACCTACACACAAGGAAGAGGTGACTCATTCATGCTTAGCTCCTTTAACAGGGTTTATAGTTTTTGACATTTACTGTGACTAACAACCCTCATCCACACATATTCTTGCAGTTGCTAGGCAGAAGTGCTGAAGGATATATCTTTTTCATGTCATAGAAATTTTGAAAAAAAAAAAAATCTGCTAAATATTTTCTATACTTATTCCTACCAAATGCCCTGGGGTGAAAAAGATCCTCAGAAACAAATTAAAAGCCTTGTGTTTACTATGGGAGTTGATAAGAGGCCATAATGGAAAGAAATCCAGAATCACTAACCTGGGTAGCAAAACTCTGAGTGTCCTATACAGTAATATTCCTTATTTTCAGGCTGTATAGTAGTTTTTCTGAGTTCAATAGCTAGGATCTTTTTAACTGATATGAATATTAACTACCATTAAGTTCACAAGAATGTGTTAATTTTAAAATGCTTCCTCTCACATTCACTTTTGTATAATTTTTGCATATTCACATTTATAAAGTTTTCCCAATTTGCTCTTCTCTTTTAAAAGGTCCTCATATTGTCACTTTGATCCTGTAATCTATACTCCCCATACCAGATCACATGTATACAGCACTAGATCCTCTTCAAGCTTGTCCTCTTTATACTGCAAATTTAGAATTAAATCATTTATTCAGTCTGCATTTTGTATCCCTGACTTCCTTTCTCAAGACTGCATTTTCCCTAGAAACTAAAATAACTCCTCTTGGATGTTTTAGAATGGACTTCCGTGCTAGACACATAATAAAATCTTTATCATTTTTAAGTAAGATATATTGGTCAAACTTACTGGTGTGGGGTGCTTAGCCAAAACAGGCACTATGAACAAACCATACTAATAGGCCTTAGCCTGCCTTAGCAAGAGGCCTGCTTGTAGGTTGCGGGAAAAGTACTGGCATTGATATCAGGTTGCAAGAATGTAAACTATTGAGATAATGGGAAGGAGCTCTCAGAGAAAGACAATGATTTCATATGCACGGACAGCACATGGACAGTGCATATAAACCAATCATGTAGCAACATGTGCCAAGTAGTAAGTAAGAAGTGTGTTTAACTATTGCAAACCAATTATGCAGCGACATTTACTTACAGTTAACCAATAATGTAGCGACATGTATGTTTGTGAGAGTATAAAACAAATACTGTAACACATAATAAACGAGATCTGCCTATCGATCACATTGGTCTGCCTGCAGTTACTCCGCGTTCTCTTGGCCAACATACTGGGAAAACTAAACTCTGTGTTGTCTGTATAATGGACAGAACAGTTAAAAACTGATATCACACAATTCCTCTTGCTTATGATGGACTCGGTTTGTGGTGACTAGTGACATTTATTCACAGCTTTTTTAGCTTTATTGTCATTGTTCTTGGCTTTGGTGGGGTTGGGTGATGGTTGTAGTCAAACTTTTTATTAATGCATTTATCTTAAATTAAAAACTTGCACATCTCCTGCAAACCAGCTGTGAGTTAATGTGTGAGCAGTTGAATGCAGTGTTCTGAAGCAGGAAGTGAATAATAATTCTGCAAAATATTGCTGCATCCAGTTGCTAATTGTTTTCTGATGACTCTGACAGCTGCAAGATATAAGATAATAGACCCTACACAGCTGGTTATTTTCTAGATTTATTACTCGTTCTGTTTGATCTTTTAGTCCTGAGAATTGCCTTTTTCTATTGTTCCTAATATTATATTAAATATATAGGGAAATAATTAAAACTAAGTTAAGGTCCTGCCTACACTGGAAAAATGTGCAGGCTGGTGACTGAGATATTTCTCTAAAGGGAACTGAAGACGCATTCCTGTGAGTGCACAGATGCATTTAGCAGAAGGTTACTGTTCAAATGCAATGTTCTGGGTCAATTTTTTTTTTTTTGTGTGTGATGATGAATACCCTGCATATCCAATAGAGTAGAAGAGCAATTTGCATTTCTGTAATTAACTGGATTTGATTTTCTCAGCTTCTCTTCTAGTGATTCAATTTAACTCAGTTCTGTTATTGCCTGCATAGAACTCCATAGAACAACTACTTATAAAAGTTCCCAAAATGAATGTTACAAAAGCACATATAAAAGGATATTTCCACGAAGGATTCTTCTGTTGTGAGTTACAGATCTTCAAGACCATGGTTTGCCAGTATTGATTATTTCAGAAACTTTAAATTTTTTGTAGCTTACAATATTATTAAAGCAGTTCTCTACCCACAAAGAAACTAAATTTCAATTACTTTCTTTTT
>NW_026087631.1:16333915-16346410 GCF_022539395.1 Myiozetetes cayanensis | reverse complement strand
TGAAATGAGAAAACTCTAATAGAATGTATTTTCCTACCTCAAAATAAAAAGGAGTGGGTAAAAAACACCACCACAACAACAAACAAACAAAACAAACACACCACCGCAGAAAAGCAAAATCTACTATTTTCTGCTCAGAAAGACTGTGTGAGTATTTTCCCCATGAACTTCTTGCAATACATTTTTAACCTGGATCCTTATGAGAAACAGGCCTACGCAATTAGTGTCTTTCTGTGTGCCTATATAAATATACTTTATCTTTGGTTGCCCTGTTAAATTCAACCAAATTAAGTACTGTAGGAATGCTCAACATATAATTGCATTACTACAAGATTAATTCAAAATTTATGGGTGTATAGACAGAAATCCTGTTGATTGGTCATTGTAGTTCCTAAGCCACTCTCAGTTATATTTCAAAAGTTATGGCACTCAGGAGAAAACCCCAGTGACTGCAAAAAAGGAAAAAGGGTGAAATCCCCAGTGACTGGAAAAAGGGAAACACCATTCTATTTTTAAAGAATTGAAAAAGACAACCCTGAGAGCTACTGACCAGTTAGCCTCAGCCCCGTGTCCAGTACAATTATGGAGAAGATTTTCCTGAAAGTTAGGTTTAAGCATAAGGAAGACAGGGAGGAAATTCAGAGACTGCCAACAGGACTTCAGCAAGGGGAAATTGTCTCTGCCTGAGACACTCTGCCTCCACTGACTCTCTTCAAGGGAATGACTGCATCAGCCGAGAAAAGGCACAGTTACAGATGGAACTTACGAGGAAGGGCTAAGGTTTTTTCAGCCTGGAAAAAATAAGGCTTTGGGGTGACCTAATTGGAGCCTGCCAGTACCCAAAGGAAGCCTACAAGAAAGACGGAGAGGGACTGCAGTGCCTAACCTATCCTGACCCAGTTTTACCTTTTCTTTTATATGCCAATTAGTAATAAAACAAACTGTATCACTAAAAGTGAGGTTTTATTCTTCGGTCCTCTTCATCTCAGGGAAGGAGTGGGAATGGAACGCAATGTCTACATTAAAGCTTATTTATCACACTTAGCACAAGAATATTACAGGCTACAGGATAGGGAACGTGCATGGAACTACTTAATAAACGACTAAACACCTTTTTCAAACTTATCTACACTTTTTAAACTTTTTACATACTAACTTGTATTGTTCTATTATTACTAATTACTAAACAATATATATAGTCCATGGATAAAGACAGCATAAGTAGTTTTTCCCTCTTAGTTTTCACTTTAGTAACAGGTATCCTTCCGCAGAAATTAACATCTTCTTCTTTCATTCTCACTCAGTGTCCAAGGCTGTTTGGTGGATTTCAGCATTATCTCTGAAGCCTCTCGCTGGGCAGCTATTTCTAGTTTCTTAGGCTGAACATCTGTTCTTTTTACACTTTTTACAAGAGCATATAGTGACAGGACAAGGGGGGAATGGATTCAAAATAAAAGAGAGTAGCTTTAGATTAGATCTTAGGCGGAAGTTCTTTGCTCTAAGAGTGATGAGACACTGGAACAGGTTGTCCAGAAAAGTTGTGGAAGCATTTGAGGCCAGATTGAGTGGCACTTTGAGCAACCCCTGATCTACTGAAAGGTGTCCATGCCCACGGCTGGGGAGTTGGAACTGGATAATCTTTAAGGTCCCTTCCAACCTAAACCATTCTATGTTTCTATGATCAAGTGCACCATCAGCAAGTTTGCAGATGACATCAAGCTGACTGATTCCTCGCAGTTGACACACTGGAGGGAAGGGATGTCACCTGGAGAGACCTGGAAAGGCTTGTGGAGTAAGCCCATGTGAACCTCATGAAGATCAACAAAGCCAAATGAAAGGTTCTGTGTACAGGTCTGAGCAACACCCTTGTATCAGTACAATTGGGGAGAAACGGCCTGAGAGCAGCCCTCCAGAGAAGGATCTGGAGATGCTGGTGAATGAAGAATTGGACATTAACCAACAATGTGTGTTTGCAGCCCAGAAAGGCAATAGTGTCAGGGTTGCATCAAAAGAAGCGTGACCAGCAGGGAAACTAAGGTACTTCTCCTCCTCTACTCTGTTCTCTTCTCATAAGTCTCCACCATAAGCTCAGGAAAGACAAGTAGCTATTAGTGCAGGTCCAGAGGAGGGTCACAAAAATGATCACAGAGTTGGAACACTTCTCCACTGAAGAAAGACTGAGAGTGTTGGGATTGTTCAGCCTGGAAAAAAGGAGGCTTCAGGGAGATGTTATTGTGTGTATTATTTCAATTCTTAAAGATTGGATTATGAGAAAGACTGAGTCACTTAAAGGATTCCTTTACTTTATTTATAATCTTTTATATATTTTTATATATTATTTTAGATTAAGCAAAATCATTATGATTGCTAATAAGGTCAAATTTGTATCAAGTTTTCAAATCCTTTTAGGAGGGGAGTAGAAGGTTCCATAAAAATGGAATTTAAAGGAGGGGGTAAATTTATTCTGGATAAAGATTCAAGTGATTACAGAGTATAAAATTATGGTTCAAGCTATCTTTCTCTGTATAGTCAAAATTCACCAGTCTCCTAACCATAATCCTGTGTAAAACCAATTACTTTCAGTCATAATACTACAGCTGAAAGATCATTCTAAACTGCAATATCAATAAATGCTATTTCTTTGGCTGGTAACAGCATAAGCAGTGCTCATGGTGGCCTTTAGACATCTCTTTAGATCAAGAAAGAAAATTTGTCCTAAAACTAGGATGAATCCAAAATTTGCCTTAGATTTATCCTGAAGACCAGATACAACAGGTCTCTATACTGCTAGATGCAACAACAAGTTTGTTAAGTAAGAAAGGTTCTCTGGCCAACCATCATTTTCTTTCAGGTTTTTGTTTCTCTCTAGCCACAGGGGCCTTTGATTCAAGATGTGCTTTATCTTCTGTGGTTCAGGTCTGAGAAGTGCCAGAGCCACCTCCATGTCCATAAGAGCTTTTTTTGACAAGATCTGTCAGTACCAATACTCAGATTTGTACATCTTCTGACAAAGAACAAGCCCTGATATCCATCAGCCATTGAGCAGTAAGCACCATTCAACACACTCCATTTATTTCTGTTAGACTAGCATACTCCTTGCCTAGCAGATTGCATGATCAAAGGATTTGTGCAGCTGTCCATAAAGACACAGGTTCAATCTCCCAGTCAACATTTACATTAAAATTTTCAAAAAGAAGAATATGAAGGCCAACATCCTGTTAAACTCCACTGTGATGCACAGAAATTGGTTGGTCAAAATACTTGTGCCAGTATCATTCTGCAATGCAGCTGCAAAACAGCACGTTGAGATGATCTACTTGTTCTAATTCATACATGTCCTGATTTTTAATTGCTGTTATAGTTACATAAATCCTTGAGATTCTGTTCTCTCATTTAAATTTTAAATTATCCATTGTGTCTTAATTATTTTGGAAATTGTGACTAAATTAGTTAAATTAGTTTTGAGGCAAATGTTTTTACCTTCCACTTCCATATGCCATTTTTTCTATTTGTTTTGAGAAATATTATCTACATTCACAGAATTAAGGACCTTGAACACAGAGATTAAATATTGATTCTATCATCTTTGGGGGGGAATAAAAGGGAAAATGTGAAGAAAGATAATTTTTCTACAGGCATTATAAAAAGTGAATTCAGCCAATAGGTATAATGTAATCTCTGTGTGCATTTAAATGCGCATTTCTGCTCCAGTAGTTATGATTTTATTAAAGGAAGCAGTTTCTTGAATCAAAAATTGCTAATGCTATTGAAATACCTAACTTGCATTGATATCAACAGTCATTAAGATTCTAAATATCTTTGAGAGTCTGTGCTCCAAGTCAGTGCAAGAGATATGCTTCTGTTGCTTGGAAATATTCCCCTTAGAGTAAAAGCAGTTTATCAAGCCATTAGAGTCACGTGGTCTTCTATGAATTCTGCTGAAAAGATAATCAAAAGGGTAAGTAACAATTTCATACCTTTTTTTTTGTTCATTTGAAAATGTCTTATATCCACAAAATTAGTTTAGTCTTTTTCGTACAGATCCTCTATAAGGAAGAACAATTAGGAGAAAATAAGTGCTGGAATTTCTTCTTCATGCATCTTTGCACAGCTTAAGCACAGGAGAAGTGTGGAGATAGTGCTTTGTAGTAGTTCTTAAGTGGGCACAAGTTCTTTGAAGAGATTGATCTAGCTATGCAGTCTTTTAATTCTAAATCCATAGATATTTTTGTCATTTTAATAGCATATAAGCTTACTTTATTTTGATCCCTTGACCATGGGTAAACTTGTTTTTCCCCAAGGACACGATCTAATCTCCACCATTTTAGAAATACTTGAGATGTTAAAGGGGAGATCTGGCTCCCTTTGCAGGATCCTTTTTCCAAGACCTATTTTTAAAGCCATCAAATAGTGCAGAGCTATCATCAGTGAAGATTTCAACATAATTTGTCATTAAGCATACAAAGTGTTTCCCATTTAAAGAAACTATTTTCAGTTGCTTATTACTTGTCCAAGTTAGTAATCCTGCCTGTACTGTGAAGCTTTTCACAGAAATTATCTATCTCAGGTGAATTTCAAAGAAAATTTTAATGAAAGCTATTTAACTATTCACAAGTACATAAAAGCCTGTATACCTTACAAGATGAGAAAATTGGAATTCATGGACAAGCTACCATGCTTCGTCAAGATTTCAAGTAACAGAATTTCCATCCTTCTGAAGTAGTCCTCTGCAATTATACAGAAGCCATCATTGCATTTACTATTTCTGCTTTTTGCCAAGTGTACAATAAAGTTACTTTAGTTTTGGGATCCTTGAAAGACTGTCTCATTAATGAATTCATAATAAATATGAATTATTGATAAATATGAATTATTGATAAATACAGCAATTGCTTGGAAAGAAACTGATGGTTTTTCACAGACATGGTATTTGTTCTCAGACAACTGCAAGAGAAGTGTTGGGAACAGAATGAAGGACTCTATGTTACCTTTGTTGATCTCACCAAGGCTTTGGACACTGTGAGCAGAAAAGGTCTGTGGCAGATTTTGGAACATTTAGGATGTCCCCCCAAGTTCCTCAAAATGATCATCTCGCTTCATGAGAACCATTGTGGTCAAGTCAGATATGGTGATGCACTTTGTGAGCCCTTTCCAATAGCCAATGGTGTGAAGCAAGGCTGCGTTCTTGCACCAACTTTATTCACAGTCTTCTTCAGCATGATGCTCCAAAGGGCCACAGCAGACCTCAATGATGAAAACGGTGTCTACATTTGGTATCATACCAATAGGAGCCTATTCAACCTAAGGTGACTGAAGGACCACACTAAGACCTTAAATCATCTTGTCCGTGAGCTGCTTTACGCTGATGATGCCACCCTCGTCACCCACACAGAAGCAGCTCTGCAGCATTTAACATCCTGCTTTGCAGAGGCTGCTGAGCTTTTTGGACTGGAAGTCAACTTGAAGAAGACAGAAGTTTTATATCAGCCTGCACCTCAGGAAGTCTCCCATCATCCCCATATCACCATTGGTGAAACAGAACTCAAATCAGTCCAACAGTTTAATTACCTGGGAAGCATCATCTCCTCAGATGGTAAGATTGATGCAGAAATAGACAACAGGTTAGCAAAGGCATACAGAGCTTTCGGTAAACTCCATAAAAGAGTGTGGCAAAACAAACACCTGAAGAAAAGTACTAAGATCAGTGTGTACAGAGCCATGTACTGTCTACTCTTTTATATGGATCTGAATCATGGGTCATTTACCGCCATCACTTGCGTCTCTTTGAATGCTTCCATCAGCGCTCCCTCCGTACAATCCTAAACATCCACTGGACTGACTATGTGACCAACACATCTGTCCTTGAACAGGCAGCAGTCACGAGCATTGAGGCCATGCTGCTGAGAACACAGCTGCGCTGGGCAGGGCACGTCTCCAGGATGCAGGACTACCGCCTCCCTAAGATCGTACTCTATGGGGAACTTGCCACTGGCTGCCGCAAGAGAGGAGTCCCGAAGAGGAGATACAAGGACTGCCTGAAACAATCCCTCAGCCTTGGCCATATTGATCACCACCATTGGTCTACCCTGGCCTCCAATCGGGAGGCCTGGAGACACAGCATCTATAACGCTGCTGCTGCTTTTGAGAACACACGCAGGATCACTCTCGAGGAGAAAAGACAACGCAGAAAGAATCGCGTCTCGTCGATATCACCTGGGGAGTCTTTTGTGCTGTACCTTCTGCAACCAGACTTGTCTATCTCGCATTGGCCTTTTTAGCCATCAGCGTGCTTGTAGCAAGCGTGGGTAGAGCCCTTCTCAAATCTTCGTTCGCAAAGCCTAGCCATGATGATGATGATGATAATGATGGATAACAAAAGCTCTTGTAAATGAAAGTTCCTTCAGGAAATCTTTGAGACAAATGATTTAACTAAATTCCCATTCCCTCAAAATTTATTTCAATATCTAATTTTATTATGAAATTATTGTGACAATTTAGTATTACACTGTTTTTTAACAAAGCAAAATAGACTGAAGCAAGCTGCATGCTACTCCCAGGTTGCATGCACAACTGATGGTAATAACATCTCTGATTTCAAATTATTTCGCCCTACTAGCACATGTAAAATAAAACAAAGTTTGCAAAATAATTCATATGAAGGAAAGAAAGGAGCACTCCTCTCCCCAAGCCCCTTGAACTAGTTCCACTTCACCAAGAGTAAAATTGTATTAAAAAATTCCTTCGATGGTAGTTAGCATCAAAGAGGAAATTTCCATCCTCCAACTTGTGGTATTTAGGGGTGACACACACACATTCTGCTTCTCAGATTAACTCTGAAGAACACTATACTTCCACAACATTAACCATATGAGCTTATGAACTTACTTTAAAAGACAGAAATTTGAATAATTTTGCAGTGAATACACAATAATAACACTAATGTTAATTTGACCACCCATCTTCATAGCCCCCCCTTTGGACATTCTTCAATAGATTAATATCTTTCTTATATTTTACAACCCAAAACTGCAACAATATTCAAAGTGAGGAAGCCCCAGTGCAGAGCAGAGGGGGACAAACCCCTCACTTGTCCAGCTGGAAATGCTTTGTCTGATGCCCCCCAGGACACAGTTGCCCCTCCTGGATGCCAGGGCACTGCTGGCTCATATTCACCTTGCCACTGACCCTCAGGTCCCTTTTTGTGCCACTGCTTTCCAACATCTCTTCCCTAGTCTGAACACATACCAGGTGTTGCCCCATTCCAGGTGCAGAATCTGACACTTTCCCTTGTTGAACTTCGCATGGTTGGTGATTGCCCAGTCCTTTCATTTGTCGTCTCTCTGCAGGGCCTCCCAGCCTTCAAGGGAGTCAACAGATCCTCGGTTGCCAACATGGTTTTTCCATAACTCTCTGTGCTCAACCTGTGAGCAATGGCTCACCTACCATATGATGTGTTTATCCAGCTGTGTGCAGGACATTTTGTCCAGAAGGATCCTGTGAGAGACAGTATTGAAAGCTTTACTGAAATCCAAAAAGATTACATCAACTGGCTTTCCTTGATCAGCTGGGTTGGTGACCTTGACATAAAAGGAAATCAGGTTTGATAAGCAGGACTTTCCTCTCGTGTAGTCATGCTGTCTGTAACCAGTTGACTGTGTTGGCTTGCAGGTTTTTTTCAATACTTCCCAGAATAATCTTCTCCATAATTTTACCTAGCACTGAAGTGAGACTGACAGGCCTGTAGTTACTAGGGTCCTCTTTCTTGCCCTTCTTGAAAATCAGGACAATGTTCACCAGCTTCCAGTCGGCTGAGACCTCTCTGGATTCCCAAGACTCCTCAAAAATCAACAAGAGAGGTTTCACATCAACCAGTTCTTTGAAGATTCCGGGATGAATCACATCAAGCACCACAGACTTGATGTCTATCCAGCTAGAGCAGCAGATCTCCCACAATTTCAGGGTCAACTGGGAATTGATCGTGGTCCTCCAACTCAGGGTACTTGAGATCCCTTTGGTCCCTCATCCATCTTGAAGATAGAGGCAAAGAAAGTATTAAACACTTCTGCTTTGTCTCTGTCCCTGTTTGTGACCATCCTCATCCTATAATGGGATGATGATATTTCTGTCATATTGCAGTCGATATATATGAAAAACATCTTTTTATTGTTCCTTACATTTTTGTCCAGCTTCAACTCCAGTTGAGCTTTGGCTGCATGTATTTGCTCCCAACAGCTGCAAACTGCATCGCTGAATTCTTCCCATGTCACTTGGCCTTGCTTCCACTGGGCATATACCTTCCTGTTTTGCCTTATTTCCAAGAGAAGATCCCTGCTCAGCCAAGTTGGCCTTCTGCCTCACCTGCTTGACTTCTGACATTTGGGAATTGCTCCTGTGCCCTTAGAAGGTGATGTTTCAAAAGTGACCAGCACTGATGGACCCCAGCATCTGCAAAAACATTTTCCCAGGGGACCTTATTTACTAATTCCTTGAGCAGCCTGAAGTCTGCTCTGCTTATGTCTGGAGCTGAGGTTTTGCAGGCACTTTTCCTCCTGTCACAATGGAAATTTTAAACTCTATCACTTCCTGCTCACTGTGGCCAAGACAGACCCCAAGCTCCACGTCTCTCATGAGATCTACTCTGTCGACAAGCAGCAGATCAAAGAGAGCATCTTTCCAAGTCTGCTCCCTTAGGACTTGTACCATGAAGTTGTCATCCAGGTTTTTTAGGACTAGCTCAGTTGTACCAGCTGTGTGATGCTCCCAGTTAATTCTTGGCAAGTTGAAGTCCTCCATAAGGGCAACAGCAATTGATTTGGAAGTGTTCCTTAGTTCCTCAAAGAATAATTTGTCAACATTTGTTCTGTCTGGGAGGTCTATAGTAGACTCCCACATTTTTTGTTTGCCCCTTGATTCTTACCCCAAGGCTCCCAACTGTGCCACTGCCAACTGTGAGCTCCATACATTCTCACCCCTCTATTACATACAGTGAGCTCCATACATTCTCACTCCTCTATTACATACATATCCCTCCTGAAGAGCCTGTGAACATCCAACAGGGCACCTCAGTCACAGAACTCATCATACCAGGTTTCACTTATGGCAATGATGTCAAATTTCTGGGACTGGTCCAAAATTTCAAGCTCCTCTTGTTTGTTCCTCATGGAGCTGTGCACTGGTGTAGAAGCATTTCAGATGTGGTACATTGCAGCCAATACTTTTTGAGGCAGATTGAGAGATCCCATGAGTTCTGGTTTTCTTAAGTTTTGGCACATCACCCCAATGCTCACCACTGGCAAGCATGGTTTTGTCCCCTTCCCCCTTACAAGCTAGTTTAAAGCTCTGTCAACAAGCCCCACTAACTGTTGTACAAAGCATATTCACAGTGGTTGTAAATAGATAAAATACACTATAGCTGTTTATATGAAAATAAGCTGTCTCAGCCTTTACAGTAGCATAGCAGACTGAGCTGTATCCAAAAAAGTTAAATGTTAAAAACAAGTATTGACTTATTCTGTGAAGCTTTATTCAACCATCATGACTCCAAAATGGAAGTATGCCATCTCCAAACCATACTTTAAATAAACTGAGTGCAGTGTTTTCACAGATCTTAAAGTGTCAACACATTCTCTCAAACAACAATGTTGCTGTCCATAAAAACATGCCACAGACTTTAGGCTGACTTTGCCATGTGCTAAGTTTGCCCGCCCCAGTCCTCACATGTTATCAGCTTATCCTGAGAACTCTTGCAAACTGGAGCTTGGAACCAGGTACACCTTCCTGCAATTCAGCACAGGATAATAGCAAAGGTAGTGAAAATATAAATGAGGTTGAAAATACAGGCCCAAGCAAACTGCTGATTGTCATTGTGCTTGTGATAGAACTACATCCTTATGTGTGAGGAAGTTGACTGCATTAAACAGAACAAAGAAAAGCAGTAGTAGACGCTTAAGGCAGAAACCCCAGGTGGGTGACTAGGATTGTGAGCATGCTACACATTTTGAGGATCCTAGGACTCAAAGGGCCCCTCTCTATACCTTTACCTGCTCTAGGAACCTTGTGTCAGGACTTAAAGAATGCAGTTAACTGTCTCAAAACACTGTCAAAGAAGGAAGTTCCCATAAGAAAGCCACTACATAGGAACTTAAGATAAGTGCAGATGGCAAAAACAGGAAGATGCCAGGCCTGGTAAGGCAGATCTGGGAAACTTATCCAGACAAAAATTCTTACCATGGAAGTGTGAGAAAGGAAGGTATTAAGTCCAGGCCTAAATGGAAGTGAAGGTTTGGAATTAGCTCTCTGGACAAGACTCCACTATACAGGCTGTGGGAAAAAAAAAAATTACTGTTTACACCAATGCCAACCCACATTTTGGGAATGCCTGCAACTGCCTCAGGGTTACCCAGAACTCGGACTGTCCAAAAGTGGTTCCTACAGAAGAACATCTCAGGATGTCCATCGAGAAGACCAGAAGAAGCAGAGCAATGGGATACCATCCGAATCAATGTGGTGGTGGTATCTTCTTCTTTTTACCTAATTTCTCTCTCTCTCTGTTTCTCCCCCACCTGCCCCTCCACTCATTTCTTTCTCTCTTTACCTCACATTTACTGTTACATAAAATCCATACTCTTGACTTTGGTATATCATCTTGTAGGAAACCTAATTTGGGCAGAGGCATTTTTTAATAGTCAGATCCTAACACTCTGGTTCTCGTTTTCTCCACATGCAAGAGCAACTAAACCTGCTCAAAATTCACAGCTCTGCTGCATTGAAACAACTTTCTTGGTCAGGTAACACCTCTGTGGTTGGAGCTACAGGTCTAGGCTGCTTCTGGCTTAAGTGTTTTTTTTTTTATTTAGTTGACATCAAATAAAATTTTAATAGCGCACACCTCTTCATTTATCTATATACCATATGGCAGTTCACCCAGTTTACTACATTTACCCAGCTTGCTACACAGCAGTTTGTTTTGAAACAATGTTATCCAGAACACTTTTCCTTCAAGTTTATTTTCAAGTTTGTTCTCTTTCTCTGTAATTTCCTACATTATCAGATACCATACATCCTGTGAAGATAGCTTTTCAGACCAGACACAATCAGCACAACCCAACCCAGTAAATTCTAATTTCTCTGTCCAGTTTTAATTCCAGACTATCAGAAGATATGAGAGCCCTTCCCAGACTCTGAACTGCATGCATTGTGACCAGCCAGAATTATGTCCTCCACAGCTATCAATTCTAATACTGTGTTTAGAATGTATAATGCAATCCATGTTTTGCCTAACGTTTCTTTAAATAGTTCACAGTAAGAAACACAAAAGACATGAAAAGTTTAAGCATTCTGTCTTGGTTAACTGTTACAAAACACATCATCACTACATATTTTTCAGATATAGGCTCTATATTCAATTTCATCACTCCTACACTCCTACACTGGTAGCTCTAGAAGCTACCATTAGGTATACTATCAGCCCAGAAAATCCAGGCTAAAGCAAAAGCTCAGTGACCCTTCTCTTCACAGAGAACATACCAAAATCAGTAAAACCATTAACACAATTATATCAAAGAGTAAGATTGTGCAAGCAAGCACAACTCACCACTAGAAAGAGTGAAAATTATTTTTGTTTCCATGTATTGGCAGGCAAGTATTCATTGCGTCTTACAGGATGAAAAAGAAACTTGTCAATTCCTTTACAAAATCATAGGTCTACAGGATAATGAATGCCCACATGGAGAGATAGATATGCAGGAAACTATATCCATGACCAGTTGAGCAAAATATTCTGGATTCAGTAGATTAAGCACAGAAAGATTCCCCTAATTCTTCTTGTATACTTTAGAAAAGATATCATCTCAGAATAATAACTTCAGTCAGGTTCATGGCTAGGGATTTGCTTAATGAAGTGTCAGTAATAAAATGTATGTGTTTCTATGATAACCTACAGATGAATGCAAAATAAAAGCGTAGCAGCATGGGTTTTTTTTGAGACATTAAATAAATAACCAAAGAGGAATAAGTGGGTTGGGGAAGTTTTTATTCTGATTGAGATTAAAAGATACAAATACCAAGTAAAATGCAGAAAAATAAACTTAGATGTTATAAAATGGCTTCTATGTCCATAGGTTTGCCTGATTTTTCTAGACATATCATTTACCTATTAAAAAGAAATTATATTTACTTACAAATCTTGCTTCATATATACAAAGTGTTTTTTAAATATATAGAAAAGTGAAATAATTCTTATTTTCAATTAAGAGGAAAGGTAGTATATCATTCTAATGGAATAAATGCAGAAAATGAATAGGGAGAAATATTAGATCCTTCAGGACATCCAGATACATGTAATGCGGAAAGGGGTACTCATGTTTTGTAAAGAGTACTTGTTCATGGATACTTCCCAAAGCATATGTTAAGCAGGAAGATAGAATTTCTATGAGGACAGTCTGCGCAAGTCAACAGGTGATACAGAGAATGAGCAAGCAGGTCTGCAACACTGCA
>NW_026087631.1:16233425-16323721 GCF_022539395.1 Myiozetetes cayanensis | reverse complement strand
ACTTTTTATGTTTGGTAGAGTTGGAATTATCCGTGATGACTAGTGAAAGGCAAAGTGGCAATGGTAACCCATCTCAACCAAAAGACATAGAGCAGAGGAGAGTATGAAAACACAGATATTCCATATCCAAGAATTATCATTCCTTGAATGAGAAAGTTATGATGTATTATTTCTCTGGACTTTAAAGGTCTATCACATTTTTTGTACGACTTTTTAGAAGTAATCTTTGGTTCTAAAAAAACTTTACAATCTTCTTCCTGACAGAAAAAAAAAATTGTTTTATACAGAAATTATTCTGAAATAATTAATTATTCTGAAAACTACTTATTCTGAGATGTCATCTCTGCTGCTTTTCCGCTGCTTAGAAAATCTGTAATACCTCTATATTTAGAGGTAAATGTATCAAATCTGATTTCTTCAGAAAGAAATAAGGATATTTCAATGACTTATAAACAACTGAACACTGCTTCTTAAATATAATTACTAAAAGCAAATGGAATCACAGAACCCTTGAAAGTTCAGCATTCCATTACAGAATCACAGAATCACAGAATATTCTGAGTTGGAAGGGACTCATGAGGATCAATGAATCCAATTTTTAAGTGTGCACAGCACCATCCCCGACAGTTACACCATGTGCCTAAGAGTATTGTCCAAATACTTCTTGAACTCTGTCAGGTTTGGTGCAGTGACCACTTCCCTGGGAACCTGTTCCAATTCTCAATCACCCTCTGGGTGAAGAACCTCTTTCTAGTATTCAACCTAAATCCCCCCTGACACAACTTTAGACCATTCCCTTGGGTCCTGTCCCGAGTCACCACAGAGAAGAGATCAGTGCCTGCCCCTCATCTTTTCCTCATGAGGAAGTTCTAAAATGCAATGAGGTCTCCCCTCAGTCTCCTCTTCTCCAAGCTGAACAGATCAAGTGATCTCAGATGCTTCTCATACAGCTTCCCCTCAAGGCCTTTCACCATCTTCATTGCCCTCCTTTGGACACTCTCTAATGGCTTAATGCCTTTTTTATACTGTGGTGCCTAAAACTGTGAACAATATTTAAGCTGAGAAAGCCCCAGTGTAGAACAGAGCAGGATAGTCACTTCCCTCAACCAGCCAGTGATGCTTTGCCTGATGCCTCCAGGACACGGTTGACCCTCCTGGCTGCCAGGGCACTGCTGACTCAGATTCATCTTGCCACTGACCAGGTCTCCCAGGTCCCTTTCTGTGGCACTGCTTTCCGGCATCTCATTCCCAGTCTGTAGGTATATCCAGGATTGCCCCATCCCAGATGCAGAATCTGGCACTTCCCCTTGTTGAACTTCATATGGGTGATTGCCCAGTCCTCTAATTTTTCAAGGACTGTTTAAATAAAATTTGTGAACAGAAAAGTTACTGGTTGATGCTATTTAGAACACTCTATAATTTTTTTCTTTTCACAATGTGATTTTCAAGAAATAAATACCTGATGCTGGATTTATCCAGTTTCTTTGATCGGGCAGGTATAAAAGAAGATATTTCTTCTGTGATAAAATAGTGGTATTGATTGATCATATGTCTGTTAATAAAATCTTGAAGTAAATTTATAATTTGCTTACGCTTACGCTTACGCTTTCTGGCCAAGCCTGAAAAAGATTGCAAAAAAAACACCCTTGGTTGTTTTTAATCAAAATTTTATACAGCATAAGCAGGAACATGATCTGTATTTTTGGGAGTTAACATTTCAGAGATTTATCTTGTGCTGTATTTGATTTTTCATCTCTTGTTTAAAAACATATTGTAGCATGGTAGGAGTGTATTACCCACAGAAATGCTAAAATAATTTAATAAATACACAGTTAAACAGAAAAAAGAGTAAAGACATAATAATTTTGCAACAGGCTAACAGTCTTGCCCCTCTATATTGTGTATAACAATCACCCTTGGTATTACAATCCTTGGATGGTATTTGTGACTTATTTTTAGGCAGCATCTCATTTCCTGGAAGTCAGTAGAATCACATGCAATGCCTGTAATTTGTGCTGAGGCAGACTGGTCTACACAAACATTGGGAATGCATGATGAATAAATGAAGAACATTAAAAACCAACTCCAATTTCCAGTGGACCAGCCACTAGAACAACAAACAAATGATCCCTTTGGCAGCACACTGCTCTTCTCCAGAGTACACTGTGAAATAGTTCTGTTGTCTCCTGAGTGCTGTGCTAGTATCTCCTGAACTACTTTACATGCAGCCTGCTATTTTTATTCCTTATTCATTTTGTGTTTATGGATCCTTAAGTTTCTCAAGCAAAAATTGATTGATTGATTAATACAACTGAATGATGGTTGACTCTACATAAAGTGCACAGTATAGTCTTCTATTTATTGGTGTATCTAAATGTGGCTAATTTCCCCACACTCTATAAGGAAGCTACAGGTGTTTTTCCAGGAACTGCCATCATACATGCCAAGGGCTCTGCTTAGTGTTGGGTGTTAAGCCTGTATTTAACAAACATAGGTTCAATTACACTGGTTGTGTCATTAAATAAGGGTAATGCCACAATATGGACGCTAGATAGACTATTATATTGACAAACTCATCTTGAGTCATCCCAACTGCAATATCTGCAACTATTGCCTGACTTTCTCTTACTCCAGTAGGAAAATCAGGATGAGTATCATGATTTTCCTGTGAGCCAGCTCCGGGATTGCAAAATCAAAAGAAATTTTGTCCAATTACACTCCTCACCTACCACCTCCCATCAATAATTCTTGGGTTTATTACTACTGGGATTAGTTCAGCAGCTCAAATAATTTGTTTTATTTGAGTTTTATACTTATTGAATAAAACAAACAAACAAAGCCAGTTGTTAAACACTTGATTGTCCCAATTGTTTCATGCAATGGAAAAAGTTATAAGGGAACAGCAATAAAAAAAAAAATAATTTTGACGAATGTTGAGGGTGGATAGGGAGGGGAACTCCAAGCTAGACGTTTTCTTTTTACCTCTAGTCCGGGAGGGGAGCGTGCCCCCTCCCCCTCCCCCCACCACATGGCGTCCCATGGCTCTCGCAGAGACCACAGGACACAAGCAGCAGTAGGGAGAGAGGCAGAGAGAGAGTTTATTGTTCTGGGTAGCGACTTAAATACCTCCTGAGGGGATTAAAAAGTGACCAGTGGGGGTTCAGGAGGTCTCGCAAACAACCAATGACAATAAGGGGTTAACAACCAATAGATGAGCTCTCAGTTATCTCTCAGACATTCCAAATGTAGAGGTAAGACTAAGGAACCTTGGAAGAAGAAAAGGGGGAGTTTACACAAAGAGTTACAAAGCCATTTTGAAAGCATGTTCACTTTAAACAACATTAAAACTTCCGCTTTTTCCTATACACCAAAAGCTTACTGCAAAATAATTTATTTGAACAGCTTTTGGATACTTGGAAGTTAGAAAAGGAATACAAGAATTACACACTTTCTCTTTCAGAAGTGAATTGAACCCGTGCATGCGAACATGACTCAGCTTTTAAGACTAGACTTATTCATAAAGCCAGTTCAGTTAACATGATATAACAAGATCAAATAAAATTTGTTTTATACTCACTGAAATTGCAATCAAAAAAATCATTACTTGACTGGACATGCTCAGCTGATCAGTCTGGTAATCTCATGCAAAAAGCCAAGCAATGGTTTGAGCATTAGAAATTTGTTGGCACTAAATACTTTACATTTTTAAAACTAAATATCTCAATTCCAATGAAAGTTCATTGACCTGTGTTAAACTAGTATAATTAATATCTTCTTGACCAATCAGAGAACAATTTGCAGTCTTGTTGAATTGCCATCACTCTGCCACAGCATTCATTAACTTTCTGTGGGCAAAAGCAATTGCCTGCAGTGCTTGCTGGCTTGCATGTGATGTAGAGGCTGTACGCTGCTAATCTAATCTCAGACCTTTCATTTACCAGCAGCTGATGTTCATGTCAATGTCACTATTAAATGTACAATGGTTTAGGAAGAGAGATAAATGAAAAAGAGAGGTAAAGAAATTGAGAGCAGTACAAAATACTGAAGAGTTTTCATGCCAGCTGTTTTGTAATTCCTCCAAGGAAAGAGCTGCTTTTTCTTTACTACTTATCCAGCTACAACACCTTGGAGAACTCTAGAAGCCATATCTACTTCGGCAAAGAACAGGGTTCGTTTCCAGCAGTGAAAGGCTAGCATATTGAACTATTCAGATAATGGAATTTGGCAAAAATCTTTTTCCCCACATGCATCATGAATGAAATACCTTTCATAGGCCATATATTTTGCGATTACCAAAAATGAAAATAAACATGCTGCAGTAAAAGCCAAAGCACTGCCAGAAGTCCAGAATTCCACTGCTTCACTGTTCATTCCCCACTTATTGCTGACCACACCCATAGGTTGAGCATGTTGCAATGTTCTGATGCAAACATAAATTCAAGGTAAATTTTGTTGGACTGGTGTTGCATACACAAGAAGAAAGGTAACTGAAAAACTCAGTCAGTAGATTTCTGTCTAGTGTCTGCTGGTAAATGAGTTTACTTGCCAAGAATCAGTGCTCCATTTAAGTAAAATTGAATCAGCTAGAGAATACAATGGGGAAGAAAGTATTTAGTCTCAGGTGCTGTAAATTAAAGGCCATTGTTAATCAATTTTAAAAGAAGTTACTTTAGGTGAACACTGCAACAAGCAATCTACCTGAACCACTTAATAACCTCCTATTGTCTTGAGGTGAAGCTTTGCTGTTAGATTTCACAACATTTTATGTGATGCAACTCAACCAAGTGGTATGGTACATTATCTGGCTTCATGGATTGCAGTAAATATGTTTTGAAGAAGCCTGCACTATCAGTACTGTTTATGATCAATTGCAGTTTCTGCTGAGATGTGAAATGGCACATGCCAGTATCTCAGACAATTTTTAGAAATAGTTTATTTAAGTTGAATCATTTCAACCTGATCCAGGATGCAAATATAGTTACTCTTGTCAGAGTTTATCTCTGACATGATGAAATTTAGTCTGTCACAAAGAAAATCAAATGTATATTCAGTTTTTAAGTCTTAGAAAGTTAAAGCAACTAGTTCTAACATCTACAGTAACAAAACACCAAAAAGGTTCATGTTAATCTTAAATGAAAGTGGGACTTTAAGTCTAGAAACAATCCCCACAAAGATTTCACAATCCTTGTGAAATTTGCTGTGATAAATGGTAGACAGCTATACAGACAACTTCAGTGCAGTATGCTGATGCATTCAAGAGTAAATTTCACACTCTCTGAACATTCTAGAAAGATTTCTTCAAAGCTATTGCACATTTGGCACTACTTAAATGACTGCATATTAGTGGTTCTCCTATTATATCTGTCATGTTGTCTTTTCAGAAAAGATTGTGTAGCTCACATTGTTCTATGGAAGAATTATCCCTTCACTAAACCAGCTGTCAAACTGGCTTGTTGCTAAACTGTAGAGCAGAATTTCAAAAATCAGATACAGTTTCAGAATAATTGAATCAGTAGTTTGAAAAAGAAAAGGAAAAGAAAAATCACTGCCTTATCTTTAATACTTAAATTGACTTTATATGACTGCCCACAACATTTAGTTGTTTCGTTTACAACATCCAAAAATATCAGAGTTGAAGGGTGGTATATCATGGAAGTGTCTTTCACTATCAAGTAGCAGACTCTAGTGATAACTATTAGACAGAGGAATTGAGTAGTAATGGACTGTAAATTTAGTCAAGAAGTTACACAGTGGAAGAACAGAGCAAGACAGATCTCTGAGTCTACATTGCTTTGCTGGCTACATTCATTAGGAAAAGAATACCAACCCTACACTACTGTGTAGTGTAGAAATCACTGAAATAGAATTAAACAATAGATGGGAAGCATCTTTATTGTTGGGTTTTTGTGAAAGGACACAATAGTAGGGGAAGGAAGAAAGTTAAAGACAAATTACTCCAAGTAGATGCCAATTGCCATTTGGTTATTAGGTTCATTCACTCATGTTCTAAAATACAGAACTATTACAAAAGAACTTCAGGAAACATTTGTTTTTGAGTTCTGAACATGTGTTTGACTCAACTCTTCAGCCAAATAAGTATTCTAAATTCATCTCTCTAGTCTGATATGCTTGGTATTCCCTATTTTTTTGAAGTGAGGCTTTGCTACTCCATTTTGTAACTTTTGATGGGATGCAACTCAACTGAGTAATGTGGTAGAGAATACAAGTCTGGCATAACACATCACTGCAAATATGTTTCCAAGAAGCCACACAATCAAGAAAATTGAATAAGCACTTGGCTTAACTCCTTGGTCAAATAAATATTCTACACTCATCTGATCTCTTTGCCCAACTATTACAGACAGCCTTGAATACTGTTTTATCTGAGAACATCTTGTAAAGATAAAAAGCAGAATATCAGTGTATCAGTAATAATATCACTAAATAATGAGGAGCTTCAAAAAATCAGGAGACAGTCTTAATTTATCTATGATTTTCAAGACCTTGAAAATAATTTCTTTTGCTTTATACTAAACTCAATGATTTGAACAAGGCTGTCTTAGATATTTTTTCCAATAGTAAACAATTTTCAGCACTGAATACACAAAACCAACACTTAGAGTTTTATCTGACTTCAGCTTCCATGCACTGACTGCACTCATTCCTCTAAGGAGGCCCATAGTATTCTCACTCCCTTCCAAAATAAAAATTATGTAGGTTAAGGATCAATAACAGGTCAATAACAGATAGAAATTAGATATTATTAGAGCTCAAATGTGTTGAGTTTCCCACAGAATTCAAATTTTAAGACTCCACAATTACACGTATAACAAAAGTGGAAGTATCAACAGTTTCCTTATTCCAGGCATCTTTCCAGTTCTCCACAGATGGTACCTCAACTCTCACAAGTATATTCTAGCAGAAGTTTCTTTATGGTTTTGTTGAGTTTTTCCTAGTTCATTGTTTGCAATTCTCATGGTCTTCACTGTATTCTGTCAGAGTTTAAATGACATGGGTCTTTTGCTGAGGATGAGTTATGAGGAAAGACCCAAACTCCTCCCTCTAAGCAATTATAAATTCAAAATTAAGAGGCTCCGATTGAGGGAAAAGAAATTATGGAAAAGGAAAAAATAACAGCCCTTTATTAACAGGCATGTGTGTATTAGCAGAAAAAACGAAAAGAAACAAGTAAAACAACCAAACAATACTCCTATATCCACAAATAATCCCCTTCAAAAACAAACTGATAAACAGGCAAAAGGCAAAAAGTAAACAGTTCTGTTTGTGCCCTTTGGTGCAATTCCAACCACAGTCAACAGGGGATGCCATTGGGTCACTAGAGACACAGAGCTTGTAATGTCCTGTGCCAGTCACCAGGGTATGCCGGAGAAACAATAAATAAAAAACTGCTCCCCCCCCCTTCCCTTCCCACACACTGGGAAAGGAGAGAGGAAGGGGAGGGAAGGGAAACAGCAAGAAACAGAAAGTTCTCCTAATGAAAAAAAACCCGAGACTCACGCTCTTCAACTGGCCAGAATTCACACAACATAGTCCTCTCTCTCCCCTTCATGCGCACAAGGACCACTGCCAGGGAAAAAAAACAAATGGGAACTGGAAAAGAGGCGAAAAACCCCCAGGGAAAAAAACAACAGCTCCTATCTGATGAAGAATTCAGGCAGGGTCCACAGCTAACAAACGTCTGAGGGTAGAGAGCAGCACCAAGCTTCCCCTCTGACCTCGTTACAGCCACAACCAGCTCCCAAAACTCCTCCCCCCCATTTCCCAGAAGACGGGAGAAAAAAGTAAAGTGCAGCTCATCTGCCCTGTTTCCTAGGAGACTAATTTTTCAGCCATCAGCCAGCCCGGCTAGTTCTTTGTATCTCTCAAGTGCTCACTTGATAGCTACTGGATAGCTCTGCACACAGGGGCAGGGTGAAGGGAAAAAATTCTTACCAGGCTTCCAAGAACTAGCTAAACCATGACAATTCAATACCTGGAGATTTAAACATGAAAGAGAACTCAAGAGTTAGATATTTACCCACAGGTCTCAAGAGAACAATGAGTAATCTTATATTTATTGTTTAGGATTGCCTAGGGTGTATGCTTGCTGTTCCCTGGTTCTCCAGACATGAAAATCTTTTATGGCAGTCATGTACATTTGTTGCATTCATGTGAACCAATACTAGAAGAACCCTGTTCTTATTTAAGAGAGAAATGCTACTTTGTAATGGCAAACCCTAATCTTATTTTGAACAAGTTGATGACTGGAGTAGTTCATATCGTTAAACAGAAACAAAAATTTAGGGCATTAGATAGTAGTACATAATGTGTTGACAACAGAGACAAATGTGCTTGGGAAATTTCAAGGGACATCTGTTAGTGCAGGAGGGTCTCATGAGAGTAGAAGTTTGGGGTGATAGCAGAAGAATTCCAACTGAGTGTCTCAAGGACACAAAAAAGTCACAATAATCAAGTAACAATCCCTGAAAGAATGTTCCCAAAATATGTAAAACGAGCTCTATGAAAACAAACAAAGACTAGGAAAGGTAGAGTTTGCTCCTCCAGCATTCTCTTCACATTTAAGGATTGCCACTACTCACTTATAGTAAATTCTTCCTCACTTTCCATAAGGAGAGGATATTGGTTTTTATTTACCATAAGATATATGTTGCTACTTTAGCTCAGGAATGAGAGGAATTTATTTTTTAAGAGTATATTTGAGCTAAGCAAATTTGAATTCTAAACAGCAGTGTGCATGTACATGTGTGTGGTTTCCAGTGTAATATTACCACATGACAAAGTGATTAATAGTCAGGCTAACCCAGTGTAATACACATTTTCAGCTCCGTGACACCCACAAGACAAGGTGGGTTCTGGTTTATGGCAGATTATGTGATCTGCCTCTATAGAGCTGTGGTAGGACAAGAAAAAAGAAACAAAACCAAAAGAAAGGAATTAATACCTGCAAGCATCCAGAGACATGAGAAAAACACTATTTTTTGAGGAATTGTGAGAGGACACGGCTTCTGCTCTCTAGCAAAACCCTTTAGAAATAGTCACTAACCATTAACCAAAGCTTGCAAAAACTTCCTTAAAAAGGCTTAAAAAAACATTTTCACTTAACATGCTCACTAGGACATATTTTATTGCAAAAAAATGTAAAAGTAACAATGATGTAAGAAAAATCTGATTTTTTTAGATGATGCTCGTATCTCTTAACTAATAAAGAGCTGGTATATTGTAATACTTTTAAAATAGGAATAAAATCTGATAAAGTTAGAGGGGAATCACTTATGTTCAATAGTTCATATAATAAATTTCTAGCAATGTCTGCAATAATATTTTCATATTTTACTGTGAAAAATCAAGTTTAAATACATACCTCACATAGTCAGCATGTTAGTACTATAATCAAAGAAAACCTTCCAGTTAAGAATGAATTTCTGATTAATTTAATTTGCTGATTCCTTCCAGTGGTTACATGTTAGAGACTGGTGTAGCATTGAAGCAGCACAGCCACAGTGACATTGGCTGTACCTACCATTGTTTCCCAACCAACGCATGCTCCAAATAATAAAATATTTTTGTATGCTTGGTATCCTTATCTCTGGAGATAACACCTGGGTAATTTCATTGTCTCCTTTCCAGATCTGTAAAAATCCTGCGACATTTGAATTACCACATTCTGTTTTACTGCAGTAACAGCTTTCTGCATTCTTTATAACCATTTCATCATGATACCATATTAAAGTCCAAGAACAAAACATCTTAGCAGTTAAAACAGCTGTATAACAGTTTGGTTTGACAAAGGACCCTTCAAGTTACAGAGGTACTTTTTGGTATAGGTAGGTTTGACAATGACATGGACACACACAAGACCCAGCACAGGAGAGGGAAGTTGCCTAAAATGGTATGGCCTTCTAAAGTTACGCCGCCCTGGAGAAAAGCTTTTCTTCCACAGTATCTCACATTCAAAGATCAGATTATAATCCAATAACTTTAGTATCAGCAAGACAACTCTGGTGCTTGCATCTCAATCACAGAATGTCGAGAAAAACTGTTAATTTTTTCACCCTCCTACATGTGTTTATTTCCCTGACATTTTTAGACTCAATAGTTCAGTTTGATGATCCTTCTGTGTCCCTTCCAGCTTCAGATATTTTATGATTCTATGACACTTCTCAAAACATTATCCACTAGTCAAAATTAGTGCCTTTGTCAAAATCCTTCAGTACAAGATAGATATTTAGCTGGGTAGCCCTGAAATGGAAACACTAGATTTAACTGCCAATAATTCAACTCAAAATAGCTTATCTTGCTTCTTGAGCTGTCACTGCAGGTTGGTGGAAACCATGAATATATATGTGTATATTTTAAATCTTATAAATTTAAATATTCTAATTATTGGGATCCCAGTCATAGAATGGTTTAGATTGAAAGGAACCTTCAGTCACATATTTTCAGGTGGGGTTGTTACTATCCCCCATTTCATTTCTACTTACTACATTTTAAACACATATTGTAAACATGTCATCATTCTGAAACATCTTTTCCACAGTCTGCCACACCCCAGTCCAAACAACCTAATCAATTGTAATTCATAGGCTGGTACTCAACAGTTTAAACTGGGCACATTGCTTTGCATTCACAATTTCTCCAGCTCTAACTGCTTGGTGTGCAAGATTCACCATTTTATTTCTCTTTTGGTCTTCTGTTGTTTTTCACCATGCTATATACTGAATCAGAAACATTATTCTGACATCATACATCTACTGTCAACTGTTTTCACACAGTACTGTGAGCAGTGGAAAACGTACAATCCCATAATTTTTGTGGTGTTCCACCAACAAGGACTGACAGAAGGGGCAGTGAAAGTCTATATCCACAAACATTACCCTTATAAAAAGAAAAAAAAAAATTAACAGGAGTTGGAATAAACACTGAACCAACTTGATCCCAACATTCACGTGGTGCTTTGGTTTTTAAAAATTGAAATACTATTGTGTATCAAGAAAAAAAGGAAAAGCTTCCAAATGGAGCGTTTAAAGATGTTCTGAATTTATATTCCTCTTTGTTCTCATGTATTTAAATCCTACTTAAGTTTTAGGTGAAAGGACTTTAATGTATTTTCAATTACTAGTCTCTCTGCACTTCACCCCTGTCCCTCAGAAGCCCATGGAATTTGAATATAGACAGGTCTTTTATCGGATAAATATATTGAGGTTTTATCATAAGAGGCATATCAAATAAACACAGGAGAAGAAAGAGAAGGAAAAAAAGAAAGAAAAAGGAAAAAACTCTTATCCATCAGTCAGAAGACCATTGGCTTTAAGAAATTCAAGGCCCATTATCTGTTCTCTAAGAGATTTCTCTGCAATTATGAATCTGTCCCTGAATGGTATGCTCATAAACACCTCATATACAACATCCTCAGGATTTCTTTATTGCCTAGATACAGACATCTACAGGTTGAACAGACCAAAGCTCCCAGCCTTTTTACTTATTATGTTGGTCAGTCACTTTAGCTTTCCCCTTTAAAATCCAGCCCCTGGAAACTTCTGAAGTGTGTACACAAACATATTGCAAGACTCACAGATAATATGTAGTCAATTGAGATCTCATTTGCTTAATTGAAACCAATTAAACAAATTAGAGCTCAGGTTTAGTAGCTGAACCACCTAAATTTTGTAGCACTTCTTCCTCCAACTGTCCTCTGTCCATTGATCCTTATTAAAACGTGAGGCAAACATTTTTACTCTTACTGCTCATATCACCTGAGAAGATAGGTCTTTAGTGTGGAACTTGAGTGGATGCCTCAACACCAAGACTTGGAAAACTGACGAAGCCTAAAAGTGACTTATTCTCAGCCTTCCCCTGTACTAATGAAATCCAAGTGTGCTAAAAAAACACACCAATGTTGCAGATATTTGATCAGGGCAATTCTCAAAATGTCAGAAACATAGACTAATCTAGAGAACATAGCAAGTCATGAGGCAGCCAAGAACTATTCCTATTGCCATCAGGATAAAAATCTGAGACTTGTAATATAAAATAATTTTATGCATGCTTCAGTAATCTTCGATCTTTTAAGGGCTTGCTGGCCAAATAATGCATTCTCATTTTATTTTCTGATTAAAGCCTTCATTACTATAAAGTAATTGTCATCAGTGAAGTAGTTAAGTAAGAAAATGGTACTACTTAAAAGTAAATTAGTGAACTCACACAGTTCTTACTGTAGGGTTAATTATATCAGTTTCCTGAGATGTTCTTTTAAGATTCAGAAAACATAAAAGAGCTATAGTTAAATACTGCTGCAGCTAAACCACAGAAATCTGAAGCTTTACCTGTACAAAGCTTTAAATCTGAAGCTTTAAATGTACAAAGAGAAAATTGTGCACTCAATAATAATCTATGTTGCAGCTTATTAGGTTATATGTACATCAGTAGTTAACAAAAAATCCAAGGAACACAGCAGTTTCAAGTGCTTAAGCAGTATTTCCTATTGAATTTGCTGGGTTTTACAACACAAAACACAGTTTAATTCCAGCAGAAACAATCCTGAAAATCTACCAGGTGTAACTGCTGATGCTCACTGGTTCCACCCAAAGGAATGACAATCCTCACTTGCTTTTCAGATCAAGCTTCTTGTGTAAGACTTCACAGATGCAGTTGCTGCAAGACTTCATCTATGAGGTACATGCAGTGTGTGTTACAGAAATATGGGCTATCCTGAGCCTGGCTCTGTGCAGAGCCGCATACTCTTCACTTCTGAGCTGTTGGGCCTTTACAGCGCTGTATAATATAATGTCAAATATTGCAGATTTAAGATGAGGTGTTAAAACAGAAAGCTATTTAAGCATGTTCATTTATATAGGACATGACTCACGGTAAATTCAATAGAATATAATTGTCAAGCACCTTATTTCTTTCTGGTATATTACAATTTGGAAGCACGGCTTGGAATGCCTTGCAGGTTTAATTTAATTACTGTAGTGCTGACCTTTTTATACTATTAACAAATAATCCTTTACCCCTCTAGACTAGATTGTTTATTACACTTTCTGCCCACAGCTTAAAGCACATTGATTCCCAATTACCAGTTTATAAAACTGCCAAGCCATCTTGGACGCATGATTTTTCTGCCTGCCCCCAAAGCAGTTTTTAAAGTATACAGGACAAAAAAGGTAAAAACAACAATATTAATTAAGAATTACAGAAAGAAACAAACAGATCCAAACAAGTATAAAAACATTTTAAATTACTTCAACAAGTCTCTGTGTATCTGATGCACTTGTATTATCAAAGTACAAATTTTTTACCATAAAAGTTGCATTTTTATACTGAGGATATTATTTGTTGAGAATGAGATAACAAAACAGAATGACAACTGAAATTATATTTGAGTGGGATCATGCCAGAGATACATTGTTTAAAAGGATACTGAAACAAGTATCACTGCTATCCCACAATGTAATAGCTTAATATTGCAGTGTAATATAAATTTACAGTTACAATTTCCAAGCACATGCTCTCTTCCCAGGTGCTATAAATTGACCCGGAGGAGGAAGGCATGTAGGCCCTGGTTACCTAAAAGGGTCACACTCAAAGGTCACATCCTGAATCCCTTCATAGGTTTTCTATGGGTATTTTTAAAATCCTCCAATCAGCAGGACAGTTAAGATTACCAAATGACATAATTTTTCATTTTACAATAGGTTCAAGGGAGTTTTAGTCTTCAGCTTTCTCACCAGCTTGTTGTTTCCAGAAACCACACTGGCACATGGTAACACAGGCCCATACCCAGCAGCTTCAGTTCAGCAGTTGACAAACTACTGCAGAGGAGAGCATGCTACCCTAAACTGCAAAACATAATTTGGGGGCAGCATAGACTTGCAGCCTTGCTTGCTTATGAGCTACTATCTCATCTACAAAACAAACAGCAAGTTGGTTATTTATAAGCCATTCAGTAGCCCAAGAAGAATGTAGATATTTGTCTCAAAGAGTTGTTCTGCTTCATTTTTTTACTGTAGCCACAGCTCAAAACACCTAAGAGACAAATTCATCCTAAAGAGGTAAATTTGCCTAAAGAAGTATAGAACAAATGAGACTAGAGTGTGGATCTTTTGCTTTATCTTACATCTGAAGTTACATGTCAAGTGAGGTTACCCATACCTTGCATAAAAATAAGCAGAATTTTGGAGTTGAAGTTTAGATAATACCATGTTATAGGAACATTGATACATTGATACATAATCATTAGAAGTTAACCACAAAAAGACAGATCTTCTGGTCAAGAGAACGGACAAACTCAGGTCCATGAGCTTAACTGCAATGTGACACCAAACCTGACTTAGACCAATCAACACTCCCAGATTGACAAAGAGAAACAAAGAAAAAAAGAGCAGCCACAGTTGCCCACCCCTCCTCACCCTAACATCAGGTGAAAAAACAGTTAGTGAGTCTCTTCTGCACCCTTTTCCAGACCTCAGGGCAGAAGTGGCTTTATTTATGCTGATCTTCAACAGCTGCTCTGTCAGCTTCTCAGCTTGGACTACTTGAGAAAGAAGCAGGAGGGAGAGCTGGGGGGAAGGATAATCTCTGGAGCCAATTAATTTTCATTTATCTCACTGCAAAAGAGGGAACTTACAGAAGTCATTTTAGTTTTCTGAACACTTTTTCCCCTCTGCCTTCAAGCAGCCTTTTTTTTCCCCAAACACAAAGCAGTATCTGACTCTTTCTGTTCACTTACACTGCACCTACTGCACTTCTCAGCACCTACCGCTTTAATAAAAAAATAAGCTTCTGAGGAGAAGCAAAGCCCTAAAGCAACAAAACTGTACAAAAGAACAATAATCAACAAGTAGTTCACCAAGCCATCACAGGACTACAAATGTTTGAAAAATCTGAGTAGCTCATGTTTCTACCCAAGCTTGCCCTGTAGTTATGAGTCTAATTCAACTGCTTAGTTAGACCATTCACTTTTATTTTTACACCAACTTTTAAGAACTTTGTGAGGCTTGTTTGATTAAGGTACAGATTCATCAATCAAAGTATGTTAATAACTACAACAAAACCAAGGACTTCTCGGTTCATCACACAGCACTTAATTGTTGCTATGCCTTCACAGAGGGTGCGTTTTCCCTTTAGACTGTTTACATCTGTTCAGGTGAATTCCCCTACCATGAAAAATGCTCAGATTTATACACAAGAATCCAAAGAGTTTTATCCAAGCCATCAATTCTTCTAAATAGAAGAGTGGCTGTAGAAATATGAAAATTCTTTCATTTTGAAGCAGTGAAAGGGTTTTATTTTCTATCACACATTATTTTTCTGACTTCAACTGGTAGACTATCCCTACTCAGCAATCTCCTTAATCATCTGTATATAAGACTAGATTTCTAAAGTAGCCTGTAGCTATCACAATCACACTGATTTTCTTGGTCTAACATCTTTGATAGCTGATACATTTAATAATCTGTTTGACACAGCTGTGAGTTAACAAGGATCTTCTATCACCCTTCTAAAATTTGCCCCCAGCAGGGGCTACATATGCATTCTGGAGTCATTAAGCAATTCTCAAAACAACTCTTCTGTAAAACAACATGAAAATCAACAATACTGTTGTTTTGTTGTTTTGGGGGGGGGGGTTAAGTAAAAAAAAATGTTATTTTTTCTGAAGTAAACTGTTTTACTGAAAAAGAATCAATTGTTACTGAGAGTCTACTATATTAGGGACTCAAAAATGTATTCATATTTTTTATTCATGTACTATTAACATATATTAAATTTAATGTTCTAGAAAATATATTTTAATAAAGGATATATTTGACAAAATTAGTGTGATTTATTGCAGACACATCCAAGACTGAAGCAAATAATCTCAAGATGCCCCTACAACAACAACTTATTCAATGCAAGGTAATTTTCAATGCTGCAATGCTGATTTCTGTGACCAAACTACAGAGGACCCTTTAGAGAATGCAGATTAAAAATTCAATGCAATACATCAAGCTTCCAATCACATATTTTTACTCTAAAATCAAAATAAATCTGAGATCATATTTCAGTGGATTGATTTTTTTCTGAGACACAATGTCCAGATCGAGAAATTATTCTCAGACACAGAAAAACAACACTCACTGAATTCAAGGGGAACTATGTGTTTCAAAAACACCTAAAATCAACACTGCTACTTCTCAAGTAAAGACCTAATATAAATTACTTTGTGTATTTGGACTCTGCAAGTAATTGTTTATTTTCCCATAAATAGTCATTAAGTCTTGGCACAAGTAAATGTCAAAATCACAAATATCATAAAATCATAGAAGGGGTGGGTAGTGAAGGAACATAAAAGACCATCTAGTCTAACCTGCTTCCCATGGTCAAGAGGCTTTGATCAAAGCCACATCCAGCGTGGCCTTGAACACTTCTAGGGCTGGGGCAACCACAACTTCTCTGGGTAACCGGTTCCAGTATGTCACCACCCTCACAGTAAAGAATTTGTTTCTAATACCTAACCTAAACCTAACCTTTTTCTTTTTAAAGCTTGTCCTGTCTCTATATGCCCTTGTATAAAATCCCTCTTCAGCTTTCTTGTAGGCCCCTCATTAGGGACTGGAAGGTATCCCCAGAAGTCTCTCTTCTCCAGGTTGAACAACCCCAGCTCTCTCAGCCTCTGTTCCAACTGCCCACCTGGAGAGGTGCTCCAGCATGCTGATCATCTTCAGGACCCTACTCTGACTTACTCCAACAGGTCAATGTCCTTCTTACACTGGGGACCCCAGAGCTGGTTGCAGCAGTCCAGGTGAGGTCTCACCAGAGCAGAGGGGCAGAATCACCCACCCCAGAATCACCCGCACTGCATTTGATGCAGCCCAGGATGCAATTGACTTTCTGCATTGATGGCTCAAGTCCAGCCTCCCAGGTTCATTCAATCCATTCTCCACCCAGCCTATACTTGTGCTTGGAAGTGCCCTGATTCACATGTGGGATCTTTCACTAGGCCTTGCTGTACTTCATGAGTTCTGCACAGACCCTCTTCTCAAGCGTGTCAAGGTCCCTCTGCATACCAGCCTTTCTCTCCAGCATGTTGACTACACGACGCAGCCTGGTGTCATCTGCAAACTTGCTAAGTGTGCCCTCACTCAATCTATCCATGGCACTGACAAAGATGTTTAACTGCATTGATTACCACTAACCCTGAGGAATATCACTTATCACCAGACTTTGAATACTGAATTATCAATACCATAGATATGAAAAAGTAGAATTTTTTTTATTCTTATTTCACTTCCTACTTCTTGTGAGGTTCCCCAAAACAGAATTGTAAAAATTCTGTATCTATCATGGCGTTAATACTAAATTTCTGACCATAATTATTCTAAACTAAACAATCTTTAAATTTTCAGGAATTTGACAATAGCATCTAAATACCTCTGACCTGAAGGTTTGATGAGTAGTTTTATCAGCACACAAGTCTTCTAGTCTCTGGAGATGTTTACCTGTGTTCAAAACCTGCAAAATATCAAAATTGGTTGTTATGTATGTATGGTTTTCTATAAATACATATACATAGGTAATTATAAGTGTGTGTGTTATATTTTTATATATACAATTAATATATGCCTTAATACAGATTAAACCATTGCATACCAAATACATAGAAATTATTAGCTTTATACAAGTTATACTGCCCTGAGCAAAACATTTTATCACTAAATATGAACAGCCTTGGTCCCCAAAAGATTAAAAATTTTAATGTCTGGTGAAGTAAAAGATCTGGCATAGAGGCACATGAAAGTGTACCAGACACACACCATCTCCCCTTTTACATTATTTGGAAAATCCCCTGTAATTCACTAATTACTGTCTTCTTAAATGTTTTATAAAGGTTCATTTGTCAAATGTCCACCCTATATAATGCACTCCTCACAATCCTGATGGACAGTGCAATTCCAGCGAGGAATCCAGACTCACTTGGTTAGTTAATCCACAACTAACTTGGTTAGTCCATTTTAATATAAATCCTTTAAAATATAAATTTGATCCAGAGGACATATTTAAAATAACATCTACCTAAAGGTACTTACAAAGGGTACTTAATACCTGGTTAGGAGACGTTTTCTAGCTATAGAGGGTTTGATTTTTCATTTTGTTTTCAACTTGACTCTTCTGCCAAACTCAGGGTAGCATTAATGAGTAAGGAAGAACATTTTATATTTAATGCCTTCAAAACTGAAGAAAACAAGAATTAAGATGTTCTCCATATGCCTACATGAAGAACCCAGAACTATCAGAGCAACATTGCGGACATAAGTCTTTCAAACTTGCTAAGTGTCTGTCCTTTGAAATAATTTTGGAAGACAATTTCTTCCTCTCTTGGTCTGTTTATAAAATTATAATTTCATTGAGATACACATGCAATGTTATCACCAGTGTATCTTAAAAACCATGGAACATTGTGCATTTCATTAAGTTTCTTTGTATGTGGTAGACTATGATAAGTATATTATCTCCAGAGTGTGTATATTTTTTCATCAAAATAGAACATCTAAAAAACAAAGCATTGTGATTTTACACAATGAAAAGAAGAAAAATTATTTTTTACCAGAAATTTGCAAATTTCTGCACAAAAGTGTTTTAACATGTGCTGTCCAAAGCAGCATCCTACTGAGCTTCTGTTTCCTTCTATCTTCCTAACTTGTACATATCTGTCTCTGGAAGAACTCCTGTGAACTTTCTGAATTAAACAGCTAATTTTACCCATAGAATGTTATAAAATGTAGATGAATAACCACAACTTTTAAAAAAGTAGATAGTGGGATCATAACTTATACCAAAAAAAGCATGATCATTTCAACACTGTACCTGCTGAATAACTCTTTTAGTTGTTAAACTAGATTATCTACTTACTAGTTTTATGAAATTTAGTGTTAATTATTTGTTACTTCAGTATAAGGTAGACCGTGACTTAGCCATATCTCGCAATATGCACACCAAGTCCAACAGGAGAAAGTTAATTTTGTACATTTCTGTTTAAATTGGAGCTGCTTTTTAAAATGCTCCAATAATTTGTGAAGATCTCAGACAGAAATCGTCCCATGACTAGCTGTCTGTCATTTGTATAACCTTGTTTAATGAGTTTCTTGAGATTTCATCTCTCTTCATGCACTTCTTTGTAACTCCCAGCTTCCATCACAGTGCATATTTGTAGCTGATAGAAGTATCATATTCTTCCTCTAAGGAACTCATAATAATCATACATTAAACTGCATAGCCCCTGCTGAAATTCCACCTACTGAGATGCTTTTTCACAAGAAAAATTTACTCCTCCAATCTTAATAATCAAGCTGTTCTCTCAATTATTCTTTAAGGTAATATCAAGGGCTTTTCTTCACAACAGATACTTGCTCAAAATGTTTTTTCATTTACAGTAGCTTGCAATGTCATTAGAAACACAACAGAGAAGATAGATGCTTGTCATTTTGGTTTAAAGTAAACAATGAAAATTGCCAGAAAATGATGGGGAAAGGGGAGAAATAATAGTTTCTTTGCAGAATTGTTCCCGAGGAATTATCTATTCCTGTACTAAAATTATGCATTGAATTCAATTCAAGTGTCCTGAATATATCCATATGGTATACAATAATTTATCATTGACAGGAGACAATGCTGAAAAGGCCATATAGAAATCCCTGAGCAGATAAATGCAGGTGGTAAAAGTTAGAGAAAATTAGAGTTTTCTTGTTGAAAAGGAACAATAAATGGACAAGTATTTTGGCGACGACATCCAACACTTTGCAGACATAGTTTTCCAACCTATTCTAAAAGTAAAAATATACTGACATGCAAACATAATACTAAATATTTTTAAAGATTATTTTTAACTTATGAGAATGTTTTAAAAAAAAAACCTTTGTGAGCTCTTTAGTGTTTTTATGTAGCAGTGGTCATCAAAGCATTAATAACCATTAAAAAAGAAAAAAGCTCTGCATACTCATCACATGATGCTGGTCGGTTCTCATCATGTGATCACAATTTTTTAATGCAGGAAAAGATAGTTTACAATACATGAGATAGTTTCCTAATATCAGTTCTTCATAGAAAATTTTGTCATAATATCCAGAAAGATAATAGCCTGTGGAACATCTCAAAACCCCAACCATTGTAATTGGCAGGGAAGACATTTTAAGACAGTAGTAGCTGTGTCAAAATATGGCTAAAACTGAGTAAGTTTTAAGCTTGAATTGAGGGCTTGCAGCTCAGGCCTTTGACTCATGAGCTTTTTACACCAGCACACTGCAGCAGAATTAGTGCAGCATCTCTAATTTCTGTCATTAATTCCCACATTTTTGTTAGGATAACAAAACAATTTTAATGTTATTTCTTTCTCAGGAATTCATTCATCCAGGCTATTTAAAATTTGCTGCTGTGATGGTAACTTTTCTTCCACTCAGTGAATGATGATAACTTTTCTGTTCACTCAGTGAACTTCTGTATCCAAATTAAAAAAGATTATTTCATATCAAAGCTTTCAGTACAAAAGCACGGTACCCATCTTACTTGGAACATCTTCAGACGACCCAACACATACAGTTGAAACACAGATAGTCAGAAAGAGTCCAGCAGAAAATCTGAGGCATTTTTTGCAAATACTGAGACCATTATTTCCACTTCCCATTTAAAGGGCTTAGTCATGTTCCTGTGAAGGTAAGAAAATACAGTCTTGGACAATCTTGGGCCTATGATAGACATAATACTCTTCATAAGAACTATCATCTACACACAATACTGTTATAATTGTTGAGGGTTTAATAAGGTCTTGAAATCCTGAACATGCCTTAACTGTGTTACCAAATTCATCAAAAGCCTGTTTAATTACAGCCAGCTGGTCTAACAAACATCTGGGCATGAGAGCTTGTCACTGGTCCTTCAAATACCAGTAGAGATAAATACACAGAGGACAGTTTACCAAAGTAAAGTACACTTTTTTTATAAAAGTACAGAACAGGAGGCAGGTTACAGTTTGAGCCAGAGTTACTGCATGCATCAGTCAGTTTAACCATTTAGGCAATCAAAATTATGTTACTTAATTTGAGTTTACAATAAAATACACACTGACTGAAGTCAGTCTCTCTGAATTATCTGAAGTCAGACAATGAACTACTGGTGTTCCAGTCTCTTTGAAAATCTCTTCAATAACATTCTTCCACAAATGAAAATAAAAGTGCTTTCTTTTTACTTTCCATGCAGTCTTACACTGCATAGTAGTTGTTAGAAAGTTACTTGCTTCTGCTTGTGGGGAAATACTTTTTATAATTTAGTTACTATGTCTTAATTTTCCAGGCTGTCCACACTCATCAAATATCTAATGATAAGCCTTTGGGCCTCTGACAAGCCCACAGAATACACAAAAGCAGCAAGACAAAAGCAATGCAAGCCACAGCTCTCCTGCACTGATCTTGCAATCTCACAGTCCCACTACTGATGGTCAATGAAGACCTGCTGTTTTGCAGACACAGCTAGATACTTAACACAGTAAATTGCATAGTTTGAGCTCAGACTATTCTTGAGTGCCCAGGCTCCTCTGGACCCAAGCCAGGCACTCCTTATGAATCATACTCATCTCTGCAGCGCTTGGACTCTAAAGTATTTTTTTAAGATACTCCAAATTTCTATTTCAGCAAAAAAAATATTTTACACTGGAAGAATTTTAGGGGATTTCATTCTCTCAGCAATGTATTTTCAGAAGTAACAGACAAAAAAGAAGAGTGATGAATTATTTTTTTTTACACATAAGGGACACAGAGCTTCATATTCTGTCACAGAGATTGGCCAGAATGTGTATGAAGGGGGCTTGTATGAGTGAAAATTCATAACTCAAACTGAGACCAATGGACCTAGCAGGGGTAGAATACAGGTATCCAAAGACTATAGCATGCAGAAATGGAAAATAATACTGAACACAGCTAAACATCTATAACTACTTAGAAAGAAAAAATAAAAAGAGGTTTACTGGGGTGTTGAGCATACCCCTAAGATGAGGTATTCATACAACACAGCAGTATATTTTTCTGCCAGACTTACCCAGTCTCTCACCTAGGCCCTCATCCTTCCCATAACCTCAGCCAAGAAAGTCTACCTCCTCATCTACAATAAATTATTGCAGAAAAGCATCTGTAGCATCATATGCTCTCTTTTAGGACCTGTTCTTTAGGGGACTGGAAACAAGAAAGGAAGAAGCAGAGGTGTCCAGAGGAGAGCCAAGGTGTTGTGTTACTGAAACAGTTTGCTGGACTTTTGTCCACTTTGCCAATAACCAAAGAAAAGTTAATGATAGGAGTTTCAGAGCTTGCTGATGTTTTCTGTAAAGGATTATCTCCTTTAAGTCACCTTCTGTTTACCGTAATTTCATTTCTTTGTTCACCTCCAGTTCTTACATTGGAAGAATGAAATAAATCATTAGCCTTTCCAATAAAAATATAGCTTGAAGATGTAAATTAATGGAAAATTATTAGTATTGCTGCTGGATGACACATATGTTGCTTCTAAGACCATCTTATTTCTAAACCACATCAGAATTTTGTGCAAGACTTAACAAAAAAGTCCGTCAAGGAGAATTTGTGAATAAATTTGCTGAGCGCTTAAATTTATTTTGGGAAATATTTTTATAAGAAACTAATGAAGAAAACAATGGTGTTTCCTATCATGGAGTAATATCTCATTAGATTATTAGAAAACTAGGCAAAAAATGCCCAGTATTCATCCTGGAAGGAAATCAATAACAATGGTAATTTCAAAAGCAAATAATTTTCATTATAACTTTTAGATTAAAAATTAGACAATTTCTGAGATATCCAAGAAGTGAAAAGCGTTATCATTTGATTGCAAACTAAATAGATGAAATTAAGCAAAGACTTAGCAGAATAATTCGTTTAGCAGTTCAGAGCTGAACCTCCTGTTACTGCAATAACTGTATTTTATCTTACACTGATGGAAGAGTAATTTTAATAAAAACTATTTTAGCATTTCCAGAAGGAAACTTGACCTATGGAGTAAGAGTCAATATAGGACATGATCTGAATAGAAAGCAGTCAGATGGAAAGTAACAGAACAAGGGGACTGCAATATTCCTTCAAGCATATTTCTAGAACAGGAGAAATCACAGAGCCATGACAGAACTTCTGTAGTTTTCAAAGACTGGATTTGTCCCAGCTACATTTTCCATGTGTATGGGTTCTACTCTGCTAGGATAGTACTCATCTGACTGGTAAGGACTGTACTCCTGTAAGGGAAACCTGCTTTGTGCTGAGACCATCCAAATGAATTTTGGCAGTACCAAATCAGTGATGGTGGCATAAACCTAATTATTCAGATGATGAGGCAATGGAACACTGGAAATCAAATTGTTACGGGTTTTGTGCTTGACCTTACTAACTATGGCCAGGACGTACATTACCTTTTGTATTCATGGGATAATAACAGAGATCACCAAGTGGATGGATCTGCCAGGACCTTCCTGTGCATTGACATCACAAGCAGGAGAAGATGACAGCAGGACATCAACTGAGCTTCAAGTTTGAAACCATCTCATTTCTCCCAGAGAGCTGATGCAGCATGTTGTGGGATCAGCTGAGGCCCCTTCTTCACTCAGAGGCAGTCAGACTAGACAACAGCATCATGGAGAAATTATTTGGAGACTGTACTGAATTTAAAAGTAAGGATTACAATTCAAAGTACATATTCCTGATGAAACAGGTGTTTCATCACTCCTGAGATGATTTGGCCACAGTTGGAAGTGACATACAGTTGGAGACTGTCTAAAGTGAGTCTGAAACTGTTATTTATGGAGACACTTGGAAGAATTAAGAAATGGTGGAAAATGTAAAAGTGGCCTCTTTTTATCCATCACTTTGGTTTTCTGAACTGATGGAACATATCTACCAGTCTAAGCAGGAAGCAGGTACTAAAAGTGATGGAAGAGGGCAAAGTTCAGTCATGGTAATTGTCAACATGAAAAGAAATGCATTAAGATTTAAACAAGAATTGGCATTCTGCTGGTGGGCATCCTGTCCGAAGGAAAAGGGGTAAGACTGCATGGACTGAAAGACTAAGTGTATGAACTGAAAACTAATGTTTTGTAATTTAAGGGAAAAATTGGATACACCTTTGTCACCCTTATCAAGTGGGTTCTCAAATTTGACCTTTGCTCATTTTACAGATCAATCAAACTCAAAGTTAATTAATTAGTTCATCACTCAGGAACACGCTATGTCTAAAAAGAAAAACAGAACACAGATAATAATTCACCAGTCCAGATAATTTATAGGGTGGATAATGACCTTGATTTCAATTGAAAATATATTTTAAAATTATATTATTCCTCTTTTACACTTTTATTGCAAGACAATGGTATAAAAGTTATAGATGCAATACAGAGGCACCATATTAAAAGTGATCATGGTTTGAAAAGTTCTGGAAAACAAAAACATTTAACTACCTATTATCTAGCCAGTGAAAGTGATATGGATAAGTCCACATTATTGTAACCCGAATCCAGCTCAAACTACACATTTAATCTATATGAATAATTTTAATAAATAACTATCAGTTCTGGAGGAATTAAGTTCTAATTCAAATCTGAATTTATCCATATATGTATTAAACATTTTAATATTTATAATTTTTTTTCTTATTTGTCTTGTTAGAATTTTACTAAGTACCATGTTAGTAGTGGAAGATCAGAGCTAGATAAGATCAGAAGTAGAAAATATCCAGACAGCACAACTATCTGCTGCACTGTATACAAATTTCTTCTCCTTCTAAGAAGAAAAACTGGTAGGTCCTAGAAAGAATAGGAAAAAAAGGAAGAAGAAAGGCCAAGCAATTCATGGCTCTTCTTTGTTGTAAATTCTGGAGAGAACTTGTATCAATAGCATGAATTAACACTAATACTCTGTGATTTTAAACCACGGAAGGATGAGCTGTCTTCCAGCATAGGCTTTTAATCAGTTTTCAGACATTCTTGTTCTCCTCACACAAGGCTATAGATTTAAATTGTGTTTATATTTATTATACATCCAGTGTTATGCTAATTTGCAGAAAAGGTGCAATGTTGTAAACTGAATTTGACAGAGTTGAACTTAGCATAAAGACAGCTTAATCTTAATGGTCCCCTTTCCACTCCAAAAACATACCATTAAGACTTCAGTTTTTATATGAGTGCTCATTTCTACAACTAAATTAGAACAGACCAGAATGACTGTTAACAACTAAACTGCAAGCACATTTCTGTGCCAGGAAACTCAAAGCTTACAGAAATCTCTAATAGACTGGCAGATTGATAATCTGTATGAGTACCAACCTGAAGTCAGAGTAAGTCGCATCTTTTGATACTGTACCTGCTAGGATATCTCAGGTATCACACATCCATATCCCAGTGAACAGTCTACTGAAGACTGGAAAACATTAACCTAGGCTTACAGGCTGGATTTGAACAGCAAACAATTATTGCAAGACATGACAGATTTTCCTGCATTCTGAGATTTAGAGAGGGTTTGAAGTAATTTTGCTTCATTTCTTTTAGGAATGAGAATGCAAAGTGAAGCAAAACTAAAAGCATGTGGAAATAAACATTCCAATAGAAATGTCTGGATTCCAGATGGCACAGCATTACAATAAGTCTCATGTTTATTATGCACATATATCTACTGCACAAAATAATTCATTTTTTTGTACATGACAGATGTCCTTTTGTTGTTTTTTTTGAGTGTACCTGTATTTAGGTCCTGTAACTTTCTTACTGCACATACTCTCTTCCTAACACTTGGTGTTCTAAAGTGGAAGGCACTTTTAGTGTGAGATGATGACTGTGGTCCTTATCAGAAAAAACCAATCTGAGATACTGTTTTACATGTATTTTGTCAGTTTCCTTGAGTTCTCAGAAATATGTGCCTTACCTAGATATTGCAAATTAGGAGGTTACTTAAAAACAAAGCATTTTAGGTTGAATAAATGTTGTTTTCTACTGAGAGGAAAACAGAACACATAGTCTCAATAAATCTAGTTAAATTACTGCTATTGCAGATAAATTCATTTCAAGATTCATAGTACTGTTTATGGAGCAAATTCTGACAAAAACATTCTTCTATGCTACTTGTAAAGATGTCTTCAAGCACAAAAAAAATTACTTGATTAATTCAACAAACCCTCCACAGAATTTAGAAAATCTTACAAGGCTGTGCAAAAGAACACGTGTATGGTCATGTCTTTCATGCAAACACACAGAATTAATGAGGCCACAGTCTCATTGCATGCAGGATTCTCCTGAGATCTCATCTTTACTAGTACTCACACACCATCCGTTTGAATTGGACCACTGAGCTGCTGGCCAAAAACCTGATTTTGCCACACAATTTTATACCTTCAATGAAATTCAGCTTACTATGAGACAATATGCACATCAAAGACTTTATAATATAAGTAAGCAGGGAAGCCACACCGTGAAATGAGCAGAAATTAGTTATCAAACCTCTAAAGAGAAGCAGAGATGACAGTGAAACCCAGCCTTTCTGAGCATTCTTACCATGCCTTACCAGCACCTTGAACAGTGTTGTCTAAAAACCATTTAAAGTACCAGACCTTCCATATCTAAGTGATACAAGAGAAAATGACATAATAGTCCAACTATAAGGCATTAATAAGACCCTGTGTACCGCTATAGTTTTAGATATACAAATTCTTCCTTAAAATGCTTGCTTTGTTTAGGTTGAACCATCAAATAAAAATTGTCACAGAATAACACAAATTGTCATAAGAACAGAAAACTAAGGGGCTTTTACTGAGTGGGTTTTTCATTCTGGGTTGATTTTTGAGAATTTTTTTCCTTGAGCCAGTATGATTATTACAAGTAATCAATCTCACAACATTAGTGAGACTGAACGACTTTTCACTTTTTAAACAAGAGGTAAGTACAACTAAATCTAACTGTAGGGAATTAGAAAGGATTCTTATTATATAAACTGTGACTGACAGATTCTCCTTTAGACATTTATAAGTATGGACGTATGCACCCATGGATACACACCATTCAGAAAAAGGCACCCTCTACTCTGCTGAGATCCTACAACGAGCATTGCATTCATTTCTGGAGTCCTCAGAACAGGAAAGACATGGACCTGTGCACATGCAGAGGAGGGCCACAAGAGATAATCAGAGGGTTGAAACACCTCTCCTATGAGGAAAGAGTGAGAAAGTCAGGATTATTCAGCCTTCTTTTCAGGAGAGGGCTCCAAGGAAATCTTATTGTGACCTTTCATACTTATAAAGAACTCATATGAAAGATGGGGACAAAACTTCGTGGTAATAGGACAAAGGGTAATAGTTTTAAACCAAAGGAGGGTAGACACAGAATATATACAAGGAAGAAGTATTTTTCTACAGTGAGGGTGATGAAATACTGGCACAGGTTTCCCAGAAACATGGTGGATGCATCATCTCTGAAACTATTCAATGCCAGGTTGGATGGGGCTCTGAGCAAACTGAGGTAGCTGAGGATGCCCCTGCTCATTGCAGGGGAGATGGTCTAGATGACCTTTAAAGCTCAACCGTTCTATGATTCTAAGGTTTGAAGCTACTGTCATGAGCCAACAACAACAACAAAAAGGTGAAGAGAAAATAGATGCAGGTAAAAATTCCAAGTCTGCCTTCCGGTCTCCTGCCTACTGAAATTTTCTGCACTGGCATGTCTCCTTAATTCATTTTATTCAGAAAAGAACATATCAGAATTACAATTAGTCTAAGGCTGCATGTATATGTACTATAATTTAAGTCATGTCAGTTTGATTTATATTTTCATGTCTCATTGATGTCAGCTTGATTTATGCTTTCATACTTAGATGATGCTTTGAGTATTTATTAATGTAATAGCTCTGCAAGCCAGAAAAGAATCCTGTTAAAAAGTTGCATTTTACTTCCTAAGCAGTTTTAAATAGGTAAGATAGCAGCATGCAGTCTTGCAGAAATATTTCCTAATTCTTTGAGCTCTGTAGACATTCTTTGTGATGAATTCAGGCACAAGTTATGATTACAATGCCTTTTATATTTCTTAAGCAGTTGTGTGCTCCCAGGAAAGGGAAGGACTTTTACTCCTTCATATTAGGCTAGAGGAGAAAATAGGATCCCAACAAAGTCAATATTTATTGCATTAAATTTTCATCCTAGAGACTCACTCAACATCTCATTCAACAGGAAGTTGAAGCAGGACTGTAGATCCCCCAGGCAATTGGAAGGACCTACAAGACACCCACAAGATCTAGTGATGAAGCACAGTGGCTGCAATTCTGATGGTGGTTGTACTCCTGATCCACTGACATGGTGGTAGAAGGCCCACATGGTAGAAGTCCCATGGTGTAAGGGAAGGAGATCCTCAACCTGCTGGGAGAAATCCGAGTGTGGTCTTCTACTGGGCTCAGGGTAGGTGGGAACACCTTTGGTACCTCACCCGAGGCAGGGAGTTCTTCACTGGATGATTAATACTGGATCACAGGACATTTCAAGAGCCTTTGACACCTTCTAAGCACAGGTGGATCCATTATGGCCAGAAGCAGAGACAAATATCTTCAGACCATGTGTGTGATGTCCTGATGTCTCCCCAGGGGACTTACCACAGTTGAGTCATTTGTATATGGACAAATAAATGACACCCTGCTCTTAGTCTGATGTGATAGGTGTGCAGGCCCTCAACACCTGGATTGTCTGAGTCATCAGCATTCTAGTCTTTTCACACTTTCGGATACATTCTCCTTCTACAATAATAGAGTATCACCCTTACCTTAAGTCCCTTCCCACAATCTAAATTAGTAGGTATATTTGGGAAAAAGAGAAAAGAAAAGGGGGATACCAAAGCCTTTGTGTAACCCAGGACAACTGTGGCAGCCTCCCTTTGAATACTATGTGCCTTTTTCGTCACTGCAACATAAGAAAGATATTAAGCTGTTAGAGAACATCCAAAGGAAGGCAACGAATACAGTGGAGGGCCTTGAGGGGAAGTCATTTGAGAGTGGCTGAAGTCACTTGGTTTGTTCAGCCTGGAGAAGAGGAGGCTGAGGGGAGACCTCATTGCAGTCTACAACTTTCTTGTGAGAGGAAGAAGAGGGGCAGGTACTGATCTCTTCTCTGTGGTGACCAGTGACAGGACCTGAGGGAATGGCCTGAAGTTGTGTCAGGGAACGTTTAGGTTGGATATTAGAGAGAGGTTCTTCACCCAGCATGTGGCTGGGCACTGGAATAGGCTCCACAGGGAAGTGGTCGCAGCACCAAGCCTGACAGAGCTCAAGAAGCATTTGGACAACAATCTTAGGCACATGGTTTGACTCCTGGGTGTTGTCCTGTGCAAAGTTAAGAGCTGTACTTGATGATCCTTGTGAGTCCCTTCCAAGTCAGAATGTTCTGTGATTCTGTGGCACCAATATCCTAAAAAAACCAAGAAAGCAAAAATAGGCTTTCAAGCCTATGGACTCAGTCAGAGTTCTCTGTCTTATCAGCAATGCCCTGGAGTAGCTGTTTCAACGCTGGACACTGAATGGCATATGAATTGTGCAGTGAAAGGCATGAGACTTGTGTGTAAGGGCAGTATTGTAGTTTCTATGAAAGTCTGAAACAAAATATATTAATATAAAATGTATAAAGCAAAACATGAAAACAGCCTGACGGTAACTATCAACAGTTCACAGGATCAGAAGATGCTGAAGGGCAATAGCAGAAAGCAGTTATTCCACTTGCAGAGCCTCTAAGGTACTGTGTTGGTTTCTTAGCTCTTGCTTCTAAGATGTAACTACTGTATAAACCAAATTTTAGATATAGAATTGAGGTTTTAAGGCTCAAACAGCTGAAATTTAATGTAAAACACCTGATTTCCTTCTGAGATATATTAATCTCCTACCAAAAGGACTTAATGGAGCATTAAAACTTAATTTAGACCAGTTCCTCCATGTTGTTCATTTGTTTCTATTTCGCCATCCTAAACCTGAATTCATTAAGAAAAAAAAGTACAATTAAGAGAAGAAGTTCTTGTAAGGATTAAGTTCTTTGAACATTCAGGTTTAGGACACAATGGATACATCCATCTAAGTCTTTGTTTTGAAAATATTATTTCATAATGCTAGCAAAGCATATTAATCAGATGTTTGACATTCCCCAAAGCAATACATGCAATATTCTCTCATCCTACTTTAAAAAAAACAAAAACAAAAACAAAAACAAAAATTTGTTTGTCTTATTACTTTGTGTACCTCTACTATCCTTTTCCTCTTTGAGGCTTCTTCAGCTTTTCCATGTCCTTCAGCATTTCTCTTCTCGTTCTGCATCCCCTACATGCTCCTCCATATTTGTCCCCACGGACATTGCTAAGGACTCACTCTTTTTATTCCTTCCCTCACATCTTCTCAGCCATGGATATTATTCTTCATGTAGAGCAACACATTCTTATCTCCTTCTCTGTACAGAGAAGACCTCATTGTGACTGTCTTCCATAGGCAGCAAGCTCTCTGCATACCACTATGTGCAAATTCATTTGCTCTCTTACATGAATCCAAACTAGCACTCTTGCCTGATGCTAGTATATGTAACAATCATTGACCAAGAGCTCCAACCATTTTTATCTCTCTGTTCACTGTATTTTTCAAAGGGATCAAAACAGATTTTTTTTATCCATAACAGAACAGACAGAATTTCTTTACCCAAAATATTTCCCGAAAATTGTGACAATAGTTTTTAATGCATATTTAGCACTGAGTTTGTGGGTTTTAAAGCAAGAGTGAAGTAACTGACAGTTTTACATTATTTATTTTTGCTGTTTTCTATTTCTAGGGAATTCAGCCATAATAAATATTTATATATATGAAAACAGAAAGCAGAAGGAGCAAGTTGGTTTAGCTGAAAGTTTCTGAAATGATCCAGTTGCCAGATTTCCCAGAGCACTGGGGACTGATTACCACAATAAAACTGTAGTTCGCACATGTAGATGTTCCAGTCCTTCTGGATGACCAGAATGTTTCACAGCCAAGATACCTTTTTCAGAACATTTATTCCCAATCTGCATTCATAAAAAATACCTGCTGCTATACATTTCATCTGAGGACATAAGAGGCTATCAACAGTTCACAGAATCAGACTCTTGGTGGAAAAAACAAACAAACAAACAAACAAAAACCCATGACTTAAGTCTGTTAATCAAATTCTTAAAATCTTTTCAATTTTTTTCTAATTCTTTCTATTCTTTTCAGAATAATAAATAAAATATTAAAAAAAAATAATATAATAATAATAATATAATGGCCAGTCTTCGCGAGCGAAGATCCGGGGAAGGTCTTTACACCTTCCAGCCTGCGCATTGGATTTTTTAGGTGAGACACAGTGTGCGCAGAACTGAGCCCACCCTTTAATCCTAAGGCTCATCTGCCGGGGCCAAGCGAGCTTGGACGGTGGCAGCGAGGTCCTCAGGATGTAGATGGGTTGCCTTTAAGGGCTAACGAGCCCCACCTGCCCGGGAGTGGCCCTGACCGGGAATCGAACCCAGGTCTCGGTGGTGACAGCGCCACGCCCTTACCACTAGACCACCAGGGGCTCCTTTTCAGAATAATTACTAATAAATAACAAATCAGTGGATTAGATGCATTGAAAGGAAAAAAATAGGAAAAAAAAACCTCTAAATGCAGATTTCTGACAGAAACATACTCATGCCTAAAAGTAACAAAAATAATTATAAAGGTTACTGGAATTGCATGCTTATTGTTTGTTTGTTTTTCAAGAAAGCAATTATCTGTGAATTGCATCCTTTTGAATTTGAATTGCATCCACATGGATATATTCGTGGACATATTCTATGACACAGATTTAAAAAGAATGTTTAGAGGAGATTTACTTTAAATTTTTGTAGGCATTTTAAGGAGCAGTCAAACCCAGCTGAGAATACCTTATGGTCACTTAGTACAAATAAAGGAGGAAACAAATAACCAGTTAGTAGTTTCCGTAACAATAAAGAGCTGTACAAAAACACTTTAGAATGCATCTTGTTCCTGGCCTATCAGCCTCTACCCAGTAGAAGAAAATCTGTTTCCTACACACAAAGAAGTGCCTGTAGTCTTTAGTTGGAAACAAATTTCTGGAACTAATAAGTGATGAGACCTTTTCTTCTTCTAAAGGCACACAGACAAGCTGCGAATCTACGAATACAAAGCAAAGGAGTTCTTTATAACTTACAGCTCCGAAGAAAGTACAGTTTTTTTCACAATACTACATATTTATCCTGACAAACGGGGAAATGTACAGCCTTAAACAACTGAGAGAAAGGATAAAAAAGAAAATACATCAACTTCAGCTTTTGAGTACTTTCCTTAGGATCCAATTGTTAATCTGAGCTTCTGAAGTTCACTTGAAAGAACAGCAGCCCCATGGAGAAGCACCTAGTCTGCTCATGATAGATCGCATAGAATGAATGTTTTTAACAACTTATTCCTTAAAACTTAATACTTAAATTTCAAAGTCAAGTAAGTACATATAACTTTAGAGACTCAAGGAGTTTTCAACTTAGATATTTTAATTTTTCAGAAGTATAACTAAATAAATTCTAGCACAGGTTGAAGGGAAATTTCCAATAAAGGAGAAATAATGAACACGAGAGATGAGACGTCAATGTCCAACCTTTCCAGCTTGCACGCCAATTGCAAAACTGTCCCTTGATGCAACGAATGAACTCTGGGAAAAAAAAAATCAGAGTGATTCCACCTTGCATGCCAAAACCCAGGAGGGGACCTGAGGGACCAACTGTGGGGTAAGTGAGGGTGGCAGCGAGGCCAGAACATCTGCGCCCTCACTAATGAGGGCACAGGTCCCGAGACACTCCAGTGAGGAGAGTGGTGCAGGGTCACAGCCACAGTCAGGGGAAGCCAAGGGACCTGTGACCACCACACCAGCTCCAGCCAAGGGGCAGGTCCAAGGCCAAGGTCAGTGTCCACAAGGCACAAGGTTGGGAACATGTAAGCCCAAGGATGAGTGCTCAAGCTGAAATGCATCTGCTGAGTGAAGTCAGAGGGGCCACAGGGAGAGTCCTCGCAAGCTTTTCACCTGGCAGGCTGCCCAAGGGGTGAGACTGGAGGAAGCTGCACTCCAAGGTTTGACTAGCACACAGCCAAAGAGGCACAGGCAATCATGATAGGTGAGAAATTTTTTTTAATTTCCCCCATTATTATTATTTTAAGTGTTTTAGCAGTTCTCCTGAAAAGAAATTCTGAGAAAGACATTGTGAAAAATTAGGAAAAGAAATACTTGACAGTTTATTTTTAAAGCAGTCCTAATTTACTTTTTTGGTTTTATTCAGACTAATCTTTTCTATTTCTAGAGATTTCTTTAAATGTAAAAACGAGTTCTACATGAAAGAGAGAGAGCCTACTCAAAGCTTTAGCTGAAAGGGAAGCTTTGGTCATGGACTTTGGAGACTCAAACCCATAATAGCTCAACAGCTTCATTGTTCAAGGAGCTACTTCCCCTTTTCAGGTTATAATACGAAAATATATGCAATAGTAAAAATATTCAAAACACATATGCAAAAGATTAAGATATATGTCTTTTTCCATAGTTCACAAACACATTCTAAAAAAAAAAAAAAAAAGAAATTCACACAAAGTGAATGTCTCTATGATTTCTGTATGGCCTATTCCCATAAAACTGGTGAGATAAACAAAAATAATTTTACCTGAAGCTAATATTATGAGACAGTAAAACATAAATGTAATGTCTTTTATTTAAGACATTTTATTACCTGACATTTGTATTTACATATCCTCTAGTGTAGGGCATAAAAAGTGAAAGGTAACTACACAGAAATTTTAAAAGTAGGTTATCTTGAAAGGAGGTGTCTGAGATTTCACTGAAGTGTCTGGAGAGTACAGGCAGAGTCAACACGACTGAGCAGATAACTAAGATTTTGGTAATTAATCCTGTATCTGAGCTACAAAATTGAAACAACAATGTGAAAATTGTTTTATTTAATTTAGAATATTGTAACAAAATGTAAAACACAATAGCACCAACTAGTGATAGTATAAGCTTCTGCGATACCAATTAAAGCTACCTATTAGAGAAATCATTTAAAATTACCTTGTACTTCTACTTTTGAAATAATCTACCATCATCTTTTCTTCTTTGTTAATCAGTTCATTTTTGATTTGCAATGAGCAAGAATAGTAAATCCCTCAATTGCATGTCTCTCTGTGGTAAAAGTAGAAGCAATAACTATAAATTATGACCATATCAACAACATTAATTAATGGAATGGATAGGTAGTCAGCAAATTCCAATAAAAGAAAAATGAGAATGGAGTAAAAGCCATTAAGGGTATTGAAAGAGGAAACTCCATTCTAGATAATGTTTCTTCTTCCTGTAGAAGTCTGAAAATTTTTTTCTTCATTTCCTGCTTGAACAGGAAAGGAGCCCTTTGGCCACCAGAGAAGTTAACTATTGCAACCTAGGCACGTTGCTCACAGCAGGTTTATAACTTTATATCTCCTTTCTTAAAATAAAATCAGTGCTCACTGAGTTGACTCAAAATTGCTATTAACAGCAATCAACAAGAAAGACATGTTGTGCAAAACAGTGGTAAAAGCTCACCACAGAGGCAAGGCGCTGGCTCAAAGCTCATTATCCCTCTTTTTTTGATGTACAATCTCAAACAAGGCGTCTCTTCTAATGTAGGCATTGTTAAAGCCTCTCATCAAAGGAGACATCAATAAGGTAATGATATTTGAGTTCAATGAAATCACAACACTTAAAGGTTCTAATATTTTCCCAAGACACCATGCCTCATGCCATCTTGTTATAATGGATGCTTCCATACTTGCCACCTAGTCTGGTTTTTTTTGATTTTTAGCATTCATGTAAAGAAATTTGGAGATTAGTTTTCTAGCTGGATTTGTTACAGAATAGGAACAGCAACTGAGTGATTTATTGAAGCAAGAGTATTTGGCTTATTCCTTCTAAAGTCAATAGAAAATGCTTAAATGTCAAGAATCCATTTTCAAGATTTATCACTGAAGGACAAAAAGCTGGTATAGCATGTGGATTAAAGGATTCATATAATCTACATAGCTACATTTTGAAATTCTGAGAATTTTTATTCCCAAAAGCACCTACTCTGTTTCTGTGAATATAAGGAATAATTCTAGTGAAACCAATGGAATAAATGATAAGAATTACTGTACTGGAAGAATAGAATAGAATAGAATAGAATAGAATAGAATAGAATAGAATAGAATAGAATAGAATAGAATAGAATAGGAATAAGAATAGGAATAGGAATAGGAATAGGAATAGGAATAGGAATAGGAATAGGAATAGGAATAGGAATAGGAATAGGAATAGGAATAGGAATAGGAATAGGAATAGGAATAGGATAGTTCATCTGGAAGAGTCCTATAACAATCATTTACTCAATTGCCTGACCATGTCTGGACTAATCAAAAGTTAAAGCACTTTATTAAGGGAATTGTCCAAATGCATGTTAAACAATGTGAGGCTTGGGACATCAACCATCTATCTAGGAAATGTTTTCCAATTTTGCCTGCCTTCTTGGTGAAAATAAGTTTCCTGATGTCCAGTTTAAACCTCCCCTGGCACAGTTTTGAACTATTCTCATGTATCCTATTGCTGGATACCAGGAAGAAGAGGTCAGTAAAAGATCAGCAAGTAATCTCACTAAGATGAAAAATAACACCCTTTTTAAACAATAATTGAAAGGTAATTAACAATTCTGCTTAGCCGTGCAAGAGAAGGAATAAAAATATACAAATAGTGGTTTTTAACAATTTTAAATTTATTTCCCCCACCCAAAAACCTGTCTACTTGCTTCATTAAACTTGTTGTGCTACCAGTACCATTTTTTTAAATTGGACAGCTGTATCTGACGACTTGTGCCAGGTCAATACCAATTCTTCATTGTGCAATTCATCTAAGTTCATTTATTCACCACATTAGTATGGAGCTTGATTTCTAATGTATAACTTTATTTCTGTGAATTTAGATCCTCTCATGACTGGAAGATTGCAGAGGCATAGCAAAAAATCTCACATCTCTGTCCCAGAGATCTATCATATCTTAATTTATCATAGAATTTTGAATACTGAGTTTAAAAATATTAATTTGGTTTTGAAACAAAATAAAATTATGAAAGGGGAAAAAAAAGATAACTGTACAGTTCACTCAGTCACCCAGGGGTCTATATTCTGATACATCACCAGAAGGACATGTACCTCCCTACACATCAAAAAGAGTTCTCTGGCCTGTAAGTTTGTCATACCTTTTTCTTTAGTCTTACAGATAAACTCCTCCTATATTTCACTACATCCAGTTATGAAGAGTGACATTCAGATATGCATTTAAGCTTTTTAGGCCATCTTTGATAGCCTTATGTCCAGAATACAGAATTTGTATCAAGTTTTATGAAGGCATTTATTTCCCAGCTTAGAAGATTGGTCAGGGTTTTTATTAAATACTACTGCTATTTGATTAAAAAAAAAAAAAAAAGGTTTTACATTCATTTCCAGAATCAAAACAGCATCAAACTGAGATGTTGTCAGAAATAGTAAAATCACTGAACTTCGTTAATGGGTAACATCATTATAAGTGTAGAAAAATGTTTGAAGAGTCAGCTCTGAGATTTGCTTACTTGCTGTAGATCTGCTTGTCTTTAATTTCACTTGCACACCTAATTTGCAAATCCACCTGAGAGAGGGTTTACTTATGCAACATGGATCTCCTACTCTTCATCAGAATATACTTACAATGCCAAATAAATGATTTATAAGAAAACAGACATCCTTACTGAGACATCCTTGAACAGTCCCACGAATTTCTTCACTTAGAAGTATCTGTCTTCAGAAGTTTGTGCAATTCACCATCTTGTTAGACTGGGTATAAGGGTTACAAACTTCTCCACACTACTGTGGAGGATAACAGTGCTTTGACAGTAGAGCAAGTTCTTAGCACTGGCATGGTAGGTTGGAGAAAGGCTCCTGCTTGACAGTAGACATCAGCAGCACCAGGTCCACACCCTTGCATTGCTGGAACCAGCAAAGCCACAGCTGCAGAGTGGTCTGCAGGCACTCAGTTACAAAAGCAGCCTCTTTCTCAGGGATTCTCTACTGCTTTGCCCAACAGGAGTCACCCATGAAGGGGGACATCGGCACAGCACCATGTGCAACATTTGCAGCTCATTTCACTAACATTAAAGTACACATTCGCACCACTGCTAAGGAGTGAGACAGTCCAATTTTTTTTGTTTGCGTGTCACCCAAACACCTCATAATTTTGTTTGCTTAGCAGAGAACCTTTCAAAGTAAACTATGAGTACAGAAAATGATTTTTGCCATTATTAGTTTATCAAGGGACCAAATAGCATAAAAATGGAGAGCATTTTCAATTTCATGTTGTTCAATTATTGAAATAGTTGACAATTGCTTTAAGAAACAAACATGACAAAAATGTTTTTCTGCAAGTGTCAAAACTAGTGAAGAGGTGAAAATGCAAATTGTTTAAAAAACTTCTAAAAGCTTTAAAGCCTTTAATGACCAAACATTCTCAACTTAGTTAAATGCTATGCATAGGACTGAGGCCTAAAAACTACACATATCGCTAAAACTTTTACTAGATCAGTCTAATTTTTTGGATACATTGATTTTTTGTGCTAGACAATAAACACAGTCAGATGAACACAAATATTACTTACAGCATAAATAAGGTATAAAAAGTCACACTTATTTACATTTATTTTGACGTTCCAAGTTTGAATGTATATCTTTTTTCATATTAATTTAGCATGTTTAGAGAAGTTAAATAAAAAGAACTTGCAAAAAATGCAGGTTGATAAATTTAGGTTTCCTTGACAGATTGATGTTTCCATTGATTTTAAACCCAAATATTCTGAAGACATGCATAACAATAATTGTATCTAATACTGTAACTTTATCCACAGGAATTAAGAAATGTCAGACACAGTTCCATGATCCGAATGAACTCTCATAGGAGAAAAGAACAAAAAAGTGAGTGTCTGGGACTATCATACACTGCTGTAGGAAACACCTGTGGATTTACTACAAGACCTGGGATATGACCAACTTCATCACTATCATGTGCTGATAAGTGTCATATGGTATATCAGGAAAAAGAATTTCAGAAAAGCTGACTATCATGTCTTCACCACCAAATACTCTTTTCACTAGCTACAAAATGGGGTTTCTTTGGAGCACCTTCACCCATTATTCATCTTTAAGTAGTCAAGCAAATGCTCCAGGATTTAAAAGAAATGCTTTTAGTATTTACTGGAGTAATTAGAAGTCAATTGTCGTGGTTTTGCCCATCAGCCCATCCCTGGGGCTGAGGATGGTTTTGTCCAGGTGATTTCCGGACAAAAAAACCAATCAAAAAGTTCAGTGACGCCTTTGCTAATTACATCTTTAAGAAAACGGAAGAGAAGGTTGTGGCGCAGTTGAAATTAGGAGCAGCAGCCATGTAGGAGAGACGCGGTGGGCCCGAGGAGGGCCAAGGTCTTCTCCTCCTCGGCTTGGGCCGGGGGGAGGCAGGTGCAGCACTGAAGCCTCTTCTTGTGAGAGTGAAGAAAAAAGGTTTAAAAGACGAACTGCTTAGACGAAAACCGCTGCAGAAGAATTCCAGCCATGAGATAAGAACTTCCAAGGCCAAAAGCTGCAGTCACAGGAGAGAGAAGAAAAGTTCGAAGGGGGGAGAGCTGCTGTTTTTCTCCCTTTCGCTCTCCTCCCTTCAGCAGGGTAAAGACTGAAAATAAACCCTGCCACCTAGAAGTTTGTTGGGGTGAAGAGATTCTCAAGGCGGCTCAGAGGAGCTCTGTGGATGCACTAGAGATTTGTGACTTTAACAGAGAAAGCCTTATGCTGGAGCAAAAGCGGCCTGATGAGGCAGAGTCCTGTTAAAGACTTTGTGACCCTCGAAGGGATCGATGCTTATGCTGAGCGAGACGGCTCAGATGTTTGGGATCTCAGTGAGAGATCCATGCTGCTGCTGTTGAAGATTTATGACCCTGGACGTGGTATTAGAACCTACCCTGGAACACAAACGGTTCAGGTAGGGATGTTGGGATCCATGTGTGGGATCCGTGCTGCTGGTGCTAGAGAGAACCTACGCTGGAGCAGAAAATGGCTCAGGTGGGATATTGGGATCCGAGTAAGGGATCCAGACTGACCCATGCCCAGAAGTCAATCAAGGACTGTTCTCCCATGGGGGAGGGACCTAGGGAAAAAGCCAGGTGAACTCTAAACCATTATCCCTGTAACCCTGTGGAAGAAGATCCATAGTGCAAGTGTCCCCTTGCAAGCCTATGGAAGGAGACCTTTCAGGACCTGGGTAACCCTACGCTCGGTTTTAACTCCAGGAGGGGGGTAGGCCCAGCCTCTGGAGGCCAACACAGAATAAGAGAGAGATAAAGAAGCCCCAACTATGACTTAGAAGTGCTGCAGAGTTACTAGAGAGAGAGAGAGAGAGCTGGAATTCTGAGAACAGAAAAGGACTGCTTCTCCTCCTTGGACTGATATAAAGGAAGGTGGGGGGAGAAGTATCTTTTGTAAATACATAGTACCTTTTACTTAAGTAAAATTATTGTAGATATAATTCTTTAGTTTTAGTTTAATAATAATAATAAACACTCATACCTTTTTTTTAATTCAGTCTCTTTTTGTCTGCATAAACCTTCTCTCAACTAGTAGTAATTGTATGTGGGGGTATAAAAGTAAATTGACCCAGGGCAAAACCACGACATCAATAAACAGCTACATAGATGGAACAGCAACATTTCATGATAGACATCAGCAATACAATATACAGAAAATGTGGGTGCAAATTTGAGCATGAGAAAAGATTATTTCTCATTTCTGCAGTTCAGAACGATTTGAAAAATGAATGCCTGTTGTTAGTGCTAGTACACCATCTTGTGGATAACTGGTCTAATTAGGAGTGTTGCTGCAACAGCCAGCAGTGTCCAGTTGCTGGAAGCAATAGAATTGCTTCTTCTCCATACAATGCTTAAGAGTCACAGCAACTTTCTCTTTTACCATTGCTCATCACGACTCATTTACAAATCTGCTTTGAATGTGAAAGAAGACATATGAAGAAAGATTTGTTATTGTTAATTAATTCTCTTACAACACACTTAAGAGTATGGAAAAAATCACAAGTATTGAGCTTTTAAACTAGAGCAATATCCCCAGATATAGCAGACTAAGTATCTAATCCACAGTGAATTTACTCTCATGGTCCTTTACGATTACCACTGGCCCTCGGGCTGCTCTTGGGTTCATCAGAAAGTAGATGCCAGCTTTGAGAGCACCTACTGTTCTTCAGCTTTCTTCAAAGCTTAGACATTAAATCCAGAAGTCTTCCATGATCTATGGTGTTTCCAAAGCAGTTTTCATACAAACTTCAATCTTATTTCAGATCACTGGGAAAAAAAAAAATTTCTAGGCTGAGCAGAAGGTGTAGCAAAGCTTCAGGATTTTCATATTATTCATATTTATACATCTATGATCAATTATCTCATTCTTTGCCATTTAAAATATGGGCAGTAGGAGGTGATTTGATTTGGTTTGAATTCTTCCAAGTCAGATAGCAGGGATTATCTAGAAGTATCGCAGAGAATATGAGAAATCTTAACTTGCGTGTACCAACATGGAGATCTCTAACTTTTTCAATCCTGTACTGGTTTAGTGCAATAAGATACACAAATCTTCATTCTCCATAACAAACTTTGACACAATGAAGACAGTGAAGCAGACTGCCTTGAGAGAAATAGTCTGCCTTGAGAGGCTGTAGAGTCAATACAAATTTAGAATAGTGGAAAATTAATTTGAAATTATGTAAAACTTACTATCAGCACAAGAGCAATGTATCAGTTTAGAACAGCTACAGGGTCCAGAACAATGAAAAGTATAGCTTATTGGATGTAATTCCTGTGTAGGCTGCCTTTTTTGCCCTCTCTTTACTCTGTAGAGAAACACAAAAGACTTGAAAAAGTGTTTCAAGGTGCCAGTGCTGTGATTACTTGCCATGAGTGTTATAAGTTACTTTTTCTCTGGAATTTTGAAGACGGCAAAAATACCTGCAGGACAAAGAAATATAGCAAGAGATTTTTATTGCAGTGCTGGGTACCCATTTCCAGCACTGGATGCACCTTTGAATCAAACAAAGAGCACACCGCTGTTTGAAAACTGCGCTTTTTGTACCCTTTGATATCAGTTGTTGAATATTCATTTTACTGTCCGCTTGTTGCCTTAAAAGGTAATTTCTCTGCTTTGGAAGTGGGTGTTATCTTTTGGCTGGTTGCAACATACCTCCCCTGGGCTCGTACAGGGGGGTTCTTGCATCATCCTCACATTGCAAGGCATGGAGGGTCTCTCTGTGTATCCACATGGCACAGAGGAATACATTTTTATTCATAATTTGTTCCCTGTTCCCGGCTGCAAAAGATTCCCTGGTGAAAGGTCCAGATAGGACCCTTCACCTTACAGTCTCCACGGTATGCCTATAAGTTAGTAAATATACAGAAATAGTTTTTTTGTTAGTACCCTCTGTTCATTTTAATTTGCTCGGAATAAAATCAGTTCCTCAATTTTTCACAATGAGCAATATACACACTCTGCTCATGTGGACACCTATAGCCTCTCTCTTATCATTCTGAAAGCAAGTCACATGAAATATTAGAACTCACATAGAAAATAAGATAATTGTTCTGTCTGCCATCCATTGAAATTCTGTGCAGAGAAAAACTTTCTGAACTAAATACTCTTCCAAAATGCACCTCAACAGCCCTATAGTATATGGATTTTCAAGAGTAGCTTCCTTTCTCTTGGAACCCTTCCCCTGCATTCTCTGCTGTTACTTGTGCCTAAAATGAAGATCGATCAAAACTGTAAATCAGAAAGGAAAAAAAAATTTAAACCAAAAAGAATCAATACTTACAATTTCTGTCTCCATAGCTTTGTGTTGCTTGCAGTATTTCATCTTCTACAAATACAGACAAATCAACTGATATTTATTGTGTAATAAAATAACTGGATATTTGATTATACAAGTGAATTGATTTCAGTGTGCTTTGCTGCATTCTGTAGTATCACAAAAAAGGTTTAGTGCTTTGAGGTTTTTTCTTTCTTTTCTTTACTTGTTTATTATTTAGGTGTGATTTATCTTTAGAAATTTTTTTTTATATTGTATTTTTATGAGGCTAGATCTGATCTTTAATGAGCATGCTTAAAACAACAGCAGAGACAGAAGAGACATTGGGCTGTTTTATCTGTTGATTATGTCCATCTGGGCAAGGAATCAATCAGTACAATTTCTCAGATCATTTTGGAAATAAGCACAAGCAAGTACATACTGTAGTATTTTGTGGCTGAGTCCCTAATAATTACAAGTCTTTCAAATTGGAATAAGAACCTGAGAGCACTTTTTTTAGTACAGTTTAAATTGCCAGAATTAGAGAGGAAAAGGTGGAAAACACAGAAAAGCAACTGAAGCCAATTAAATTGAAGATATTTCCTTTCAGCATATGTATTCAGCATGGCATTCAGCATGCTATGACAGTTTTTCATTCTGCGTTCTGCTGCATATTTACTCCACATGCATTAAAGTCAAAAAGGCTGTTGCATCACAGAGTTACTTCATAACTTGCTGGCATTTTAATTTACCTCATTTCACAGTTACAAGAAATTAAGTCTTGGATGAATCATAAACAAAATAATGTCTTTGGAAAGGCAGCAAAACACTCACAGCTGCTTCAGCGGGTGGGCTGAAAAGAAATACAGACAAAACATTCAGATCAACATGTACTGATTTTTTTTTTCCTAACAGACCAAACACACAACAAATTTTGTTTGATAAAATTAATTCTTTTTTTCATTCTAGAATAAAATATTTTATGTTTTGCCTTTTTCCTGTAACAAAGGAATGAAGTGTAACCTCTGAATAGCTTGTTATTGTATCGCTGTTTTCAGTTTCTGCAAAGGAACCGTATCTCAAAAGAAGAGTTAAAATGGCTTGCTTAAAAATTTTCCAAAGGACATTCCAAAAGGACAATCATTCTGCTGTTTTCACTTTCTGTAAGCAGTTTAATCTTCTTACTGTATGCACACTCATGGGTGGGCTTGGAGAATCTTCTCTTCCTGGTTGACCTGTTCAGCCACTCATGTGAAGTATTTCATTGTAAAATCATCATAATCCCATTGTTGATGGCTTTGCAGAGTTTGCAGTTTCTGGACTCTATTTTTTTTGTGCTGGCTCTCCCTGGGGCTGTCAAAGACTGTCCCAAATAGTCCTCTTGGGAGAAGAAGGGATCATTTTCACATTCTCTGTGAAGACCTGGCAGAGTCTGACTGCTTATCTATTTACTGAGTCTGTCTCCTAATGATGAATGGCCTGTACATGACTTCACACATAGAGCAGCTGGCCATGACCAGAGCTTTTCACGAGTGCATCTGCAACAAGGAAACAGGACAGGAACAGATGGGAAGAGTTCACAAGCTGGACATAATAAACCCCACCAAATGACGCCATTGTCCAGACTCTGAAGGGAAAACAGGACCCTTAAGCTGTGTCTCTGTTATCAGAATACATTTGTGGAAGCAGTGGCAAAATACACTGAAGCTCTTTACAGCTGCTCCACATTCAAATGAGAAAGTACAGTGGAGATTAATTAATTTTGTTAACTCAAGGGGTGGAGTCTGTTCTCATTCCTCTACCAAATAACACTGATATCAGTGGGACAGTGTGTCATAGAATTTCTGTTTCCTTCTTTAATATTAAATTAGCAGCTGCAAATCAAGAATTCAAGAACAAAGAATTTAACTGCAAAAGTTATTAAACTTGATTATGACTTTACATTAACAATTAATGTTTGCATTGGTAGTGCTTTCAGAATTAATTTTGCTGTGGAGTAAAGATGATGTAAAAGCTAGGTTTTATTGTTTTCATTTTCTGAGAAACTTAAAAGACTAGCTAACCAGGAAATTATTAAGACAACCAATACTGTCCTGGAGAACTGGAGCTGTCTCACTCAATTTCCTATGTATTGTTGCAAAAAATTACCTAAAAAAAAAGTTATTAGATATGATCTTTCTTTCTTTGAGTCTGAATTACTTGTTCTGATTTTAAGAATAGCTGAATAGACCACAACGGCAACTAAAGATTGTAGGAACTGCTTAAAAAAAAAATCTAAAGCATGTAAAGTCATTCAGAATTGAGCCCTAGGAAGGACTATGTGCTTTCTGACCTTCATGTGATGATGAGAAAACTGTAAAACATTTGCTTCTGAAATGGGAATAAACACTCTTTCAGATTTCTGAGCTTTTGGATCATGTAATTAATGTTTGTGAACCAGATATTACAGTTATAATTAACACAGAAAAGACTCAGGAAATTAGTTATTATTCTTTCTGATAACTGCTGAGCAATAAAGACAAAATGCAATATTAAACATCTGATTTTTATGTAAGCATCCTCTGTCCTGTGTTCTGAATGAACCAGAAATTCTGCAACTGACTAGTATTGCTAGCAACTGACTAGTATTACTAGTGGTATAATCAAGGATTTCTTAAGCCAAATGAACACTAGGAGAGAGTTTCTACTCTGTTTTAACTCTGTCATGTCCTAGCTTCTGACATTGCGACTATGCAAACTGTTTTAATATGATGAATAAAACTAAGCTGTTTTAATATGACAAAGAAGACAAAGAGAGATAATTGCATTTTTAAGACAATACACTGGCAGCTGGAGACTTGTCTGTGGGCCAAAGCAAGTCCAAATTATGCACTGAGTCCATGTCAGTAGAACTGAAAACAGAAAGTTAGATTCTGTTTACAAATAGGTGAAGCACAAGAGGATCAACAAGGAACCAGAACTTGATCCAGATACTCTTTTTTACTGTATTTTGTACAAAATCTTAATTCTAAAATAAGAAATGCAATATATAATAAATATGCAACACATATTCTCTACACAGAAAATACTTTTAAAATAAATTATATGCCATTACTATCCTACTATTTTGGTGTTTTTATAATGCACTGCCTTTACCACATCCTTCTCCATGCCCAGAAGTTCAAGAAATACCAGACAGAAATCTATTTCCAACTGCTATTTTGTTTTCCATAAGGTCAACTGTTACTGTTACTTATTTCTGTCCTTATTTCTTGTTAGCACTTTGGTTATCTCATGTCTTTCCTCTTCTCACTTCCACCACTTCCTTTTTTCCATTTATATTTTTCTTCCTTTCTATTCTAAGCTAATTTGATTACATTCCTTTGGGAATCTGTTGACTAACACTGACTTTAAAATTAAGCAAATTCTTCTGGCTTGGTTTTGTTTTTTGGGTTTTTTTCCCCAATTTATAAAGAAATTTTGGTTTATTTTTCAAATCACTTCCTAGCTGAAACTAAGAGGAATGACACTGGAAAAAGAATTCTTTGTCGTTTTTTTTTTAATAAGAACACTTCTTTTGAGACAAAACATTATTTTTGTTAAGATTGTTCTGATCTCTTACACTACAAGCATATCTTTACTGAACATTATTGGGTACACTGAATCGTACTTTATCATTTGAGGAAAAAAAATCTTGGTCTAAACTGAACAGAAGAAAGTTTGATCAGATCAAAGCAAAGGCTACAGTATCACTGCACTAACAAAAGGACTGAGCAATCATTGTAATACTGCACATTTAAGCACAGTTTATTGTTTACACATTCACCCAATATGATCATTCAGAGTATGATTCTGAACATAGCAAACAATTTTTTCTCAAACTAAGAAAAATGTGGGATTTTTACTAAATAGAATAGGGACCCTGGTGACAGTTGAGGAAATGAATTAGTAATGCATAACATTACCTTTTAAAGGTGAGAACCTCTGTGCCTTTACAGGAAATCCAAGTCATCTCAGACCTTTTACAAAACATCTTATTCAATTTATTTTTTAAAAACCATACAATCTCTTTTTTAAAAACTTTTCAGAACATTGTAGTGTAAATAATTTCTTTCTCTCCCCACTTCGCATAATATAGAAAACTGAGTCACAGATATTTCCTTTTGGCCTTTCTCTGACTCTAATTATACTACTTGATAGTTACAGCCATGGTTTCCATGAGGAAGGGATGAGTGTTAAGAATTTATTATGTACTTGTCTGTACTCTGCCAGAAATTTTCTTGTAAAATGAAAGAGAAGGTTTCTAACAGCCTACTTCAGCAAGGGCTTTGTTGTCAACAACATCCAAGAGCCCTACCTTTTGTCTTACTGCCTTACACACAGAGAAATGAATCTGGCACTGCCAATTCAACCACTTATCTTAAAAGTGTGCCTCTTCACCTCCTTGTTTCCTATTCATTGACTGAAATAAAGGGGAAAATGGTAATGAACAATAACTCCACTTTTCATTATGTCTCATTGAAATGTAGAGTGCTTTGCTAGTGCCCTTCTCTTAAACCTCTTTTAAACCCGGATCACTGGGCTTAAGTGGCATGGAGAGACCTGAATGATGTCTTTCCAGCCAGATAATCAATAAAGAAATCTCAGTGTTTGTACAGTCTCACTTCAAGGAGGGAAGTGTTTTTTAATTGCTCTGGGACTAAGCAAGAAAGCTCTGTGAATCAGCTTCTTCTATATGAATAGTAGAATAGCCACTGTCCTCAACTTCTGACAGGAAGATAATGGTGAGGGAAGTCCTGTGGCGCCCAGCGAAATTCTGATGCATGGGAAGAATGAGTATTTGTCATTTAAGAGAAAGGACAGTAAGGCAGGAGGGAAGTTAAAGTCCAAAGACACTTCAACAGGCTTTAGTTAAATTGCCTTTAATGGGAAATAATGCAGCTTGTTGCCAAATATTTGATTATTTTCAACTTCCGCATAGCTACAGTATAGCAGAGCGTTGGAAAATGTCTAGTCTGACCTTGTGTAAAAGTCTTGAAAAGAACTAGCAGGACATGGTAGGAAAAGATTTAACCTTATGGTACTCTGGACACCAAAAACATTGTATATCATTTGGAGCACCTCTTGCTTTGCTAAAACTTAAAAACCAGGGGAGGTATTCTGACCAACACCATTCAAATCTTGTCAGTGTGTTACTTCTTCCCAGCTAAAGACCTGTTAAGCACAATGAACCATGTTTACTAGCTGGAAAGTGGACAGAACTGACTAATTATGCTTTGCCACACATCCAATTGATCCATTAAAGTAGTCTATGAATACACTTATTTATTCATATTCTATGCAAAACTTAGTGGTTTTTTGTGCTTTGTTACCACATAGTTTCTGATCATAACTAGTATTGTTCCATTTTACCTTGTGCAACTATGTATAAGCATTAAAACCTTTGTCTCCGAATTTTTTTAAAATACTCATAGGTCTGTTCATCATTAGAAACTTGCCCTTTGGATGAATTAACAGATCAAAACTAATGGGCTGAACAACAATTTGTCCAAGTCATGGAAATTTCTGCAAATATGTAGGCCCTGGCAAAGCCATATTGATTTTGTCCTTTCAAAATCAGTATGTATGTATCTGTGTGCTTAGAATGTAGAAAAATCAGTGAGAGTGGTGGAGGATTTTTGTTGGGGTTAATATTGCAAATAAGGAACCAACTGTGAATAGTGACGAGGCATCGTATCAAGAATGGAGAGCAAGATATGTCGAGGAGCTCAGAGAAGAAAACTCGGAGGGAAGGGAATTCACCACTTGAGACTGTATACCACCAAGTTTATGTTTAGGAGATGAATCTACAAGTAGATTCGTCCTCCATTTTGTGTTACACTTCGTCATGGACTTTTCTGCCCTTGGATAGCAACATTCCCGTGATAGGTTGAGTTACCGTGTGGTACCAACCAATCCAGTTGTTTGGCAGGCTCTGGCCTAAGCCACTCCCTCATTACCACCCAGTTCCAACCTCCCTATGTTTATTTATTTCCCCATACCCAAACCAAGGTTGAGGATTTGCATACTCCTCCCCTGTTCTACCCACTTTCCAGAACCCTCCTCCCTAAACCCTATAAAAACCTACCATTTTGTCTAATAAATCAGTTCAGCCTTGTGCTGTCCTTTGCTCCACACCTATCTTGTCTCCTTGCCTCTCTTTTACGAGTTGCGTGAGTGAGTGAGAGTGTGTGACTCAGGGTTAGCTGGTTGCTCTTAAACGTAATCATCTCACTGAAGAGCAACAAACCCTGGAGCTGGACTGCTCCCTTCCTTGACACACCAAACCGTGTCAGATTTTTGTCCTTTTATTGCTGAAATTTAAATCAGTATGATTTTCTTTTGTGTCGGATAAAGAATAGTTGCTGGAATATTTCTTATCTGGATTGCCCAGCGACTCTACAATAAAAAAAAAAAAAAAAAAATTAAGAAATGCAGATGTCAGGTTCTGTCCTTGGGTTAAAGTCTAATATGGATTTATAATTCAACTAACCAGCAAAAGCTGTTCATGTGAAATGATAAAGCATGCAAAAGATTGCATAGAAATTGTTAAGGATATATGTAAATATATATAAATAACCCACATTGGAAAAATAATTGAATTATTGATCAGTAAATATCTCTATTAGCAGAAAATGGAAAATCTATAGAGGTCAAGCATTTTGTTACATGCCTTCAATGACCTTTAAAGCAAAAGAGTTTTTCTCATTTTTAAATTGAGTTTCTTATCCTTTGTTGTGTGCTCATTTCCACTTGTTCTTCCCGTGGATATCACCAAGAAGAGTCGGGCTCTCTCTTCTAGACTCCCCATATGAGGTATTTATACACATTGCAATAGCATCTCCTGTGTCTCTTAAACTGAAGAGCACAGAACTGGACACAGGGCTCCAGATATGTCTCACATGGGCTGAGTAGAGGGGAATGATCATCTCCTTCAACCTGCTGGTGACACTCTTCCTGACGCAGCCCAAAGGTCTCTCTCAAGTCCAAGGTTGACTTTGGCCGCCAGAACAGGCTGCTGGCCTGTGTCACCTGAAACAGCAGGTCCTTTCCTGAGAAGCTGTTTTCTAGTGTCTTGGGAAATGAGGACAGACCGACAGGCCTACAGTACTCAGATTGTCCTTCTGGCCTTTCTTGAATACTGGAGTGTCATTTGTTTTACTGCAGTTTTTGGAAGCCTCCTCTGCCAACCAGGACCTTTCAAAGGTGATCAAGAGTGGTCTTACAATGATACCTGTCAGTTCCCTCAGTGGTTTTGGGTGCTGCCATCAAGTAACAGGGACTTACATATATCCAGTTTGTTTAAATGTTCCCTAACCTGATCTTCCTTCACTAAGGATGTCTTCCTTGCTCCAGTTTTTACCACTGGTCTCAAAGGCCAGGGATTCCTGAAGGTCAGTCTTACAAGGTAGCTTCCTGAATTGTCCTGACTTCAGTGTACATCTAGACCTCTTCTCCATCTGTCAGGTCAGGCTGCAGTTTGGGTTCCTTCATCTCCCAATGTCTGTTTTTCACATGCCTTCTGCCCACATAAAAATGTTAAAGTCTTGTCAGGCAGTTCACAGATGAGAAAGGCTGGCTACCAGCTAGGCTATCCAGAGATTCTTCTCCATCTTTGGTTTTGTTAATTTTTAGGTTTAGTAAGAGTAAATAGCCTTTCAGTGTGAAAAAAAAAAGATGTTTAAATTTGACAAGGAAAGCATCCTGAGGCAAGTGCCTCAGCAGATAAAAGCAGAAAATAACTGGGAAATGTAAGAACTACAATGAAGATCTCTTGAGCTGTTGGAAAAGGTAGAAGTGTTATGGAAGAAAAATTAATGAAGTCTCTTGCATGTGGATATGGGAAAATATGTGTGAATAGAGGCAATACAATGTGGACCTTTGATATTTTCTTAATCACCCGCCAATGCATATATATCCTAACTGATTCAGTATAAACTGATTCATATATCCTAATGGATTCCAAATATAAGTAATACAAGTATTATGCGATTTTTTCTGGACTCCTCATGGTTTTAAAATATAAAATAAGTGTTCTTCAAAACAGCACCAAAACCCAAACCATTAGTTTTTCAGGATCTTAGAAACTATATCCTGATAACATTTCTACAGTATTTTGTTGATCAGTTTGGTTTTGGTTCACTGCAGTGATTAATATTTCAGCAAGTGATTCATGTTTAATATCTTTTGCATCCCAAACGTTTCCCACATAATCAGAAGATTTCAAATAAAACAATTTCATGTTATACTGAAATGAAATCATATCAGAAACAAGAAGAAATGTTCTGTATTTGCAGAAACAAACTTGTTCCTCTGTAGTCTACTGATTCAGAGAATTTGAACTGTATAACCACTTTTTGGCTATTTTTCATTAATTTTGTAGGATCCCCATCAACACTCCGAGCTGAAGAAAATATTGGAATGCAGTTACTGACATAATCCATGCAAGTGCACACCAGTATTCCTGTCACATTTGTTTAAATAATCTTTTAGGTATATGTTTGAAGTCAGAGCACTAAGATTGTCCTCCAGAAGAGAGAAAACACATTCATATATCACTTTTCCATATCAAACCAGAGCATCCTCACACTTCTTATTTTTTCTGTGTTTCACTGGGTTTTTAACCTGGAAATTTTGTAGCTTTCTTGTAACAAAAACCCAAAATTGGTAAATAAAACCTTTGTAAACTAGTAGTAATATGAAATGTGAAACACGATTATTAAAAAAAAGAAAAAATCAAAAAGCAGCAACAATGTGGGCCCTTCTAACTGATCAAACACTCCTTCTTCTCCACTGCATGTCTTCAAAACACTGATCAGACATAGAAATGGGTCAGAAAATTTTGCACAAGCTTTTCTGTAGGGAAAAGGTTCCCTGAAAATTTAGACATCTGCCAGTCAATGAGTTCTACTTCTTAGTAGGTAGGTGCACATTTCAAAAGTGTGGAGAAGAATTGAAAACCTTGAATTTTTTAAAAAATATGCTTTATGGATAAGCGTATTTAACTGATATAAACACATGTCCAAAAGTGGAATGAAGGAACAAAATGAAGTGACCAGAGAAGTTATTGGAGTTATTAAAAAAAAATAAATTAATGAACTACTCTGTAGTTTAACAAAGATGATCAGTGATGAAGAAAGGGGGAAAACCCCCACAAATATGTTGTATCTATACTAGACATCAGCGGAAATGTAGATATGCTGGTAGAAGACCTTACTATAGACAGAATCCAAAAGGCCCCACAGAGAATTAATTTAACGTTGCAGAAAATCAAACAAGAATTGCAATTTACAATGACAACTCTGAGGTGAAATGCCTTTGTAGAGAATTTATTCAGAAAAATAAAAAAATTAAAAGGAAATATATTAATGTAACACATTTACCTGATGCACTGACAAGAGGTAACAAAGGCTTAGATGTCAACATGACACGCAGGCGTCAGGACTGTCTAAAAAAAGGGAGCCTGTAGTCTCAAAGAAACAGACTGTAGTCTAACAGTCTAGAAAAGCCTTGTCTCAGAGTATGCTGTGATGCAGTAGCTGTCTGCCTGGGCTTCACTGCATGCTGACTGTCTGACCAGATGATAAGCCCTGCCCCATGGCATTGGACCCACTTACTGTCCTGTGTGCAGGGGCTGCCCATGGCCTAACCCTCCTCCAGGGCCAGACAGGATCTGGGCTTGTGAGTCCCCTGCCCTGACAGCTGCTGTCACACCCAACTCCTTCCCCTTTGCTGGCCCTTGGCATACTCAGTATGAGATTGACAATGCCAATGAATTTATTGATTAAAGAAGACATATAGTATGCTTGATGCCATGTATAAAGAGGACACGCTCATGCACAGAAATACTGTCTTCCTTTATAAAGTATGGGCTTTGTTTACATCTCTCATAATATTATACCTTTCTGGCACTTGCAGAACAAAATAGAAAAAAAGAGAAGGAAAACAAAAGTTAGTAGAAATTCAGGATCCTTATTTCATTCATCCTATGAAGTGAACGTCCACAGAGGAACAGAATCAATAACCAAAAAGACTGGTGATAGAAGGAGAGAATCTGAAAAAAGTGAGCAGCTCAAAGAAGACATAGAGTTCATGCAAAATGTCAGATTTTTTATCTACGTCTTTTTATCAGAGAGGTACAGATCAAAAAAACAGTCATATAAATTATGCAAAGTAGATTTTATTGCAGAAAAGAGAGAAAGATGGAGTTAGCTGAACAGATACAGAATACATTGATTCCTCAAGATCTGAAGAAGGAAAGATGTTTCATGAATAGCATCAGTTCATCTTCCTTCCTCATTGCAGAATCTACAAAGCTGATGATCACTGTAACTAAAAATGTTTGAAGAAGTACCTAAATACAAGCTGATCTGAAAGATTACAGAGCCTTCTTAAAAAGTGATTGACAACTACAAAGAGCACCAATATACAATCCTCTTCTGCAGTACAGAAAATACAATAAAACTCCTAAATCCAGATCTAAAAAGGACCTAGATGCCCAAAACGGCACCTAAGTACCAGGTTTTGGTACTGGAAATTAGGTACCAAAATTCAAAACTTCAGCTACCTCACCTGTTAATTGCTATCCAAAAACAGGCAAGTGCTGACTAAAGAGGCAAGATCCCCAATCAAAAGTGCTAGGAAGGCTGTGGATTTAAAAGCTACATGGAAATATGAAGGTTGACTTTCTGTCCTCTGCAGTCCAGGATGACATTTTCTTTACCCAAGCAAATGAAAAGGCACCACAGAACAGGGCATTGATACATGCTTTAAAGGAACTCGGCTACTGTAGAAGGTGATTACCTCAGGATGAAGCTTGTTCAGCTCTTAGGAAAAAAGTTTGCAACTCCAGGATAAGGTTCAGGGCCATGATGTTTTGCAAAAGCCATCCAACGGAAAAGATTTAAGACTAATGTGGTCTCTCACTGGCTGACTCATGGTACATTGGCTCAGCAGTTTGTGAGGCTCCAGACCTCCCTTGATTTGTAGCCTCAGATAGCACAGGCAGAGCAAACACATCATGCTGGGCCATTCCACTCAAGACACCACATTATAAAAAGTTCAGAGCTGAAATGCATGTTCTAGCTATTTAACTCCTTTTACTCTTATTTCCTTTCTTACTGTGCTTCTGCATAAAAAATTAATGATGCTTTTTTGGGGGGGGGGGGATCAGGGGTGTGTTTTGTTTTTTTTTATTAAGGGGGTTGTTACACATCTTTGTATCCTTTCACTGCCATGACTTGACATAAATAAAAGTACTGTTTATATACAATCTAGTTTACTACTTTAAAAGAGCTTTAAAGTAATATTATCTCTAAGTTACAAACAGTCAGAACATTTAACATGGGCACACTGTATGAAAACAGATTAATACAAGCAAAATGTTAAGGATACTAATAGAAAATGAACAAGTACTACAAAGTTTTCTTTCTGAAAAAGCTGAAATGAATGAGATGTCATTAAGTTTGTCAAAGATTGTTCATAATGTTCTCTAATCTTTCAGGGATAGTTTTTCTTACAAGTTTAAGAGATGTTAGCAGTATGGAATATCAGATCTCAAATGGCTATGCCAGATAGAATTGTGAAACCTAACTAGTAGGCTTACACAAAGAGAAATCACTGGAGTTTGTACATATATTATTCCACTATGCTGAATCCTAAAAGACAGTGACTTACTTCCCTGCAACCATGGTGACTTTTTATTACGAAGTAGAAAAGTCCCTTCCCACCAAGTTTAAAATATCAGTGGAGAAACAACACTAGATGAAGCTAAATGAAGCTGAAAGCTGTGTTTTCCCATTAATGGAAAAGAGTCTGAAAAGTTCAAATTTAGTCACCAGGAAACATTTCTAAATATGTCTAAGTAACTCGAAGTGCTGCCAACACTGGATTAGCACTGTACCACACACAATTCCTCATGCCATACACCAGATGATATATGGAGTGATGGGAATAAATTAAAACGTATCTTTCAGTTTTTTGTCTGTCATTTTTCAGAATTCCCTAAGAGGTTGCTTATACAGAACTCAAATAGAAGACTTTTAACTGTGGTGAAGGAAAACCAGACACTATTATCTTTACATTGAAAAGGCAGAAAGCTTGGACGTTCTCAGTGGTCATTGGTCTGCAGCTGATTTGGTGTTCAAACGAATATTGGTTTAGATTTTTTTAACTGGAATTATTGAGATAAATGGTTACATTTTTGGGAGAAAAACGGAAATCCTCTTGTCAGTGTCCATTTGAAAAAAACTGGAAAGAAACATAACCTTATTCCCCCACCCTAGGATAAAAGTTTTTTAATACTAATCAATGCTTATTTGTGGTCTGACTTTCTACTGTATATCGTATTAATGCAATAACAATCTTCAACCTCACCTCAACATAAAAAGAAGCATCAGAAGCTTTTCATATCTTTGTGTTCCTCAAGACTGCCAACCAAACCAGATGAATGCTTCTGCAGAGATGATGGAGATGTTATAATGGGGAGGTGACTGAAACGAAAACACTCTTAACCCTTCCACTATAAGCAGAACATTTTTGTGTTTCCTGTGACCAGAAGATAAGATATTGGAAAGGCTTACTGGACAGACATAGATTCACCAGTGTTACATGGAAGATCTGTTACTCCACCTACCCCTCTTCTACATCTTGGAAATGTGCAAAATAATATTATTCAGTGCTTCTCATCCGTACAATAAATAGGTAACAGGGGATAGCACTGCTACAATGCCTCTTAAATAACACAATAACAGACTACAGTGCTACCCAATCTACATGCCCTAAGTTAATAATTTTCTAGCACTTGAAATGTTTAAAAACATGGACAGTATCGCAAATAAAAGTATGCTACAGAGACAATGGGACTCATCTATTCTCACTTGTACATGTATGAAAAACAGGTGTAAAATTAGTGTAATTATATTTTTTTAAAATGGCATGGGAGCAGACTTCAAGGTATTGTAAAGAACATACAGTAAATCATTTAATGTAATCTGCTACATGATTCTCAGTTGTACTAATGCACAAAGGCAGAGGAACACACAAAGTTGGCTTTGACTGATCTAGTACCCAAGCTGGATGAGGATGGAACACCCCTATCAACTCTGTAGATGTTGGGCCAATTACAGCTTCCTCACCCAGTGACTTTATTCCACTCATTAATCTGTCACAAGTTACACAAAAGGGGCAGCTGACACTGAACTCATATCAAAAATACTGTGCAAAACCAAGAATGAAAGATATTAATCTTCACAACCCTTGATATGGAGAGCTGTTAATATTACAACTGAACAAAAAAGTATTTAACCAACCATATAATGAACTGTACATGTGTATATGTACAACAACTGTACAATTCTCACTGAACTAGCCCCTCAGCAGAGTCCTGAAGAAAAGATTTCAAATTTCATATATTTATAAATAATTACATATTTATATATTTATACAGTTGACTACAATTAGCTCACTCACTACTTTCAACACAAAATGCTGAGCATGATCAACCCTTTCCTATATGGCACATAAAAAAGAGATAAAATCAAAACCAAATCAAAGCCTACTAAAGACAAGGTTTTGAAAAAGTAAGTCCAGTGAGATAGAAAAGCAGTATCAATCATGCAATATAGTCAGTGACATTATCATGCAAAGCAAGAGTAGGAAGCAGCAGATACTGGCATCTGCTGCCTAAATTAGAAGAGCAAAGTGGATGTTGACGGTGTAATGAAAACACTGATTTATTAGTTGTGCTAATAATTATTAAATAGTTATGCTACTATAAACAGAAGATACTCTAGGTTGCTTTGTTTCAGGTAGGCTGAGAGGCTCGAGAAGAACACAAAAGAAATGTTTTTTTTCCCTCAGCATAACAGAGCGTGAAAACATGATTAGGCACATTTTACATGTGCAATTATATTACAACTTCTCTTGAATAGGAACTGGCTAGGATTTTATTCAGAAAACCATTTACAAAATTAGCACACCATGTTCATACACAGCTAGGCCCATGCTCACTGTAGGCAATGAGGCATATTATCAACCTGCAAATATGTGTATTACTCTAGCTATTGAGATATGTGACAAATTGCTTTGGTCTGCCATATCATAATTAGTTGCACACTGCATTAGAGCTGAGAAGTTGTTTGTTGTTTTTTTGTTTTGTTTTGTTTTGTTTTTTAATGGATTATCTCCTTTGATTTCTGCCACATATTGGACAAACTAATTAAAAAAACCAAACCAAACCAAAGACAGAAAAACAAAACCAACCAACCAAAATCCAACCAACCAAACAAAAAACAAAACCTGGTTTCAGTCTCCATGAAAAAAAATACAATGCATCATTCCCTTGGTGCTCTACAATTAGTATTTTGCATCTGTCAGGCTTTTCAAAGGAAAACTAATTCAGGCTGTCATCAGTGCACTGTTACCATGTCAATTCCCTCAACAAAACTTTCAGTAATATTTTGTAACTTTCCTTCACAAGAAAAGTGGTGGGTTATCCCAACAGAAAAAGAAATACAAATCAACGCATGTATTGCTATCACAGTTTTCATTGGTGTGAGGGCACAAATGAATCTGTCAGCATTTTGGAGGGGTTTTTTTGTTGGTTGGTTGGGGATTTTTGGCTTCTACTGCTGTGTAAAGTCAATACATTCATCTTGCTTCACACTCATCTGCAAACATGAAATTACTTGAAATCCCTCTTCAGAATTTTCTTTTACTGGGAGGACAGAGGACAGTACGCAGACAAGAAATCAAATAAGTTATCAAAGCAAGATATCTTTCTTCTGTCTCTGACAATCAGAAGCTCTGTTTCACCAGGAAAAAAAACATATCTTCTTGTTTCTCCACTGAAAGGTTTCCCATGACTGCATGGTCAGACTTCCTCTCATTAGCAATGGAGATACATGGCAGTAGCTGGATACTTAGAAAAAGACAGAGCATGTAGAGAGATTAGAAAAGAGGTTACAGTACAGACATAAAAAAAAAAGTCTTTATTAGGGCTTTTCATTTGATTTCAGAAAGATTACTTTATTAAGAAACTTCTTAGTTAACACTGATCTAGCCTAGTCATTTATTTGAATGGAACTGAGCCAATTCAGAGCTGAGGGCATGACCAAATTACTTTCCAACTTCTATCATTTAACATGTCAAAGGGAAATGTTGCTGTGAAAATTGTCAGATGCCCTGTTGTTGTCCCTATAAATGTGAGTAGAATACTTCATGATCAACTCTGTGCAACTACAGCAAACTGCAAATAAAAGAGTAAGATCAAGGTCATTCAAAGACAGCAGTGACATTTATGGGAAGTTTTACATTTGATTAAAGAAGACAAAAATTGAGCTAGATAGGCATGACTAGAAGCACTAGATCCTAAATTATGCCGTATAATTCTGTGGTTCATAAACACAAATTAGCTGATGCTCAAGGCAATGAACTGTTGAAGTTTAAATGTGAAAAGTTCTGCCTATTCCTATTAATAAGAATTGAGGTATTTGTTAATACTTCTCTCTCACGTGCTGCATATGTCCACGCAATGACACCCAGCAGGACATGAGTACTAAATATTTAACTGCAACTTCTTCCAAAATATACCATAATACATGCCAAGATGTATTCACAAGTCTGATATTTACTTTCAGATAACTAAAAATGCATGGTGATGAATAGGGCAGTGAACTTCAGATTTGCGATTAACCTCTGTTTACTTTGCAGAGATGCAACTAGGGCAAGATTCATCAAAAATGATGCACCTATCACAGTGGCAGAGCAATGAGGCACAACATAATCACACGTCCTTTCTATCAGTATTGGTTAACTAACAGTATTTTTTGTCACATAATAATTATCAAGGATGAAGGCAGCAATTAAAATATACAGTATTTTTTTAAATCTATCTGAAAATATACAGCTTAAATTTTTAATGGATGATAACATCCATATTCCTGCTTGAAATTCTGTCAGTGCTAAGAAGAGAAAATCAAGTTTGCAAATTTTAAATAAAAGAGTACCATGATGGTATTCTACATTTGAACCCACACTATGTTCATTTATTTTATCAAAGATTGTAAACTGGAGTTTGATTCATAACACTTGGCTTATTTGCTGAAGCTTTAGTTCTTTAAATCATTTCTGCACTGTAACATGAGATTTCAACCAAGATGTTATTTAATTAATTTCAGTTCTCAGGTCTGTTTCTCTTTCAAGTAAATTCAAGTAAACCAGTCCCAATTTAAAGTAAATATCTGTTATAAAACAGTATAATCACACAGAAACTACACAGAAACTAGCTGTATCTATATGTTATACTATTGGGTTTGTGCTATATTATTGTGAGCCTTCACATCACAGACTACAAAGTTATTCTTGAAAAAGCTTTTAATCGTTAATGTGAAAGATATGTTTATAAACAGCAAGCAATAATTGTGAAAAAGGTCAGAGAATACTAATATACTAATATAATACATTTTAAAACAGAGAAAAAATGAATCATCATCCATTTCCATTTTACAAGATCATTTCTCCTAAAGCATAACATCATAAAAATGTAACCTATTAGCAGTTCTCTTGCTTTTTTAAAAATCATCAATGTCTTTGTTTTAAGAGATCAGAATATAAAGATTTTTGTCTTGAAGATTTTCATCCTGAAGGCTTGTCTTTATGGTCTAATTATGGTAAAACAATATAACTTTTAAGCTCCTAAGTACAAACCTACAAAGAAGTTGCCAAGCCCATTTTCTCTCCAAAATTCAGGTATGATGCAATTAACTATATTTGCAGTTTTCACATCTAATGTTTAGAAACCCCAATTCCCTTGGTTTTACATAACAATTCTTTTGTACACTGAGGTCAAAGGCAAAATTCCAGTTAAATTCAGTGAAGTTCTGAAAAATCTCATCACGAACATTTTTAAAACCACTCAAACTCTACAAATAAGAATAGAGAAATGTGTACACACACATTATTATATTGTAGTTTACATATCTTCCAAATAATGCCAAAATTGTATTTTAATAAATCATCCTGGAATCTCTTTATTAAAAGTCTTCTCATAACTGAAGTTAATAAAGTCTTAACATTTCTGAAAACTGCATTTTTCCCTTCTGTATTTTCTAAACATTTCTTATATCTGTCAAAACAGTATATGGACAAAAAACTTTTAAAGTAACATACTCAGATAAACATTTGCTTCACATTTTCTTTATCCTAAACCACAAAACTGGGAAAATTATTTGAAGGTGAAGCACTGTAGTAAGAAAGGCATCTTTGTTATTAGAAGACTACTTTCTGTAGCGGGTAGAAAATTATAAACAGTGATTACATTTTATCTTTTTTTCTCTAGACATTAATAAGCTCATCTTTTACTTTGCTGTAAGATATCTCACCACTGTTGTTCCTTGTTTATTCATTACTTGAAAGTTTTATCTTTTGTTTCACTCCTGCATTTTAAAAATTCATTAACATGAATAATAAAAAGGAGGAGGATATTCATCACAGGAAAAAAAAAAAAAAAAAAGAAGAAAAATATTGTCCTACACCAGATTACATACAGTTCTGTTTCTACAGAAAGGTAGGATTCTGATTAGACTGAAATGAATGAAAAAAATTAGAGTTACTTCAGAGGGATCAAATTCTTTGACTACAGTGGCATCAAATCTTTACAGTCTTTACATCATTTTTTTCAAGATACACAAGAGAAATTACCTAAAATGATTCACACAATGAATGACTGCTAACAATTCTTTAGGTAATAAATATTTTTTTAAGAAATTATAGACATTAACTGACAAAATGTTACAGCGAAGTAGTGTCCCTACTAGCCATTTTGTAAGTTTGTATGGCAATCTACTACTCACACCCTTGTGAATTTACCATTACTGGTTAGTGTAACACATGTGCCATGAATGACACCTCTAACAGCAGATCATAGAGGAGTTTAAAATCCGGTTTTAAGTGTCATTTGATGTACGGAAATAGCTAAGAGTTCATTGCAACCAAGAAAAATTAGGAGGGCTTAATACTTTCTTCCTTCAATAAGACATTAAGTATGGGAACAGAATGCCCAATGAAAGGTACTCCCCACTGCTGGGATGCGGTTAAAGCTGAGAATTCTCGAAGGGTGCTCAATCCCACAGCAAAACTCACATCACCAAATAGCTTTGAGATTCAGTACTGACCATGTTCATTAATTCATTAATTTGCAAACTAATCCTTGATCCTATCACCTTCGCTGCCAGCATTTGAGCTGTTTGAGGTTATATCCGAGCTAATTGATTTCTTCTTCCCTGAAAGTGGTTGCATGCAACTTGACAATTTGATTAGAGATCCAGTGACTTGTTGCATAGAAATGCCATGCCATTGGGTTGCATAAGCCCCAGTGGGTATATTAGACATAGCCTGGCAGTTTTAAATGATGTATGCATAAATAAAAGTGTTTTGGAGAGCCAGACTGTAGCACATTCCTACTTCACTACGTCACTCCAGTCAAACATTTTTCTCACGTCTTCTGCAGGACAAAGCAATGTGTCAAAATGTTTTAAACTTCCAATGATGCAAAAAATTAGAATAAACATAAATGAAATTAGTATTGGGTGGAATAAATTTTGGGGTGCAAGGACAGTAAAGTTTAATGTAAAGAAGATTCTAAGATTTTAGTTGAGAAAAGAGGTGGTACCTACACCAAAAAAAAATCGGTAGTTACCGTAGAGCACCAAATACTTCATTAGTTGATAATACAGACATTCTCTAGCCAATGGTCACTGAAATAACTTGATAGACACATATAAATCTGTCTGAAGTAGGTTATATAAAACTGAATATGAAGTTTTTAGTCCAGAAAAACTTTAGTTTCTCACTTTTATACTGTATATGCCTTTCTTCTAAAGAAGTTGGTGTTTGAGATAATAGGACACCCTTGACTGGCTGTCAAGGAGAGACAGCTCAGCCATAGGGAATGACAGTATCCAGATCCAACAGACTCACCGAAGAAAATGTGACCAGATGCAAATTGTGGGTTTGAATCTGAAATTCTAACTCAAGATACCCTTTTTCAGCCATTTTCATTACAAAACCTACTCAACCTTTATACCTGCTTTTTCTGTGTCTGCTTCTACTCCTTCCAATCATCTCATTTTTGGTTGTGAATGTTTTGACTAATTTTTGAGCAGCACATTCACTAACTTCAGGTAAACAGAATCTGACTTACAGTGGTGGAGCTACACTAGAGTTAAACCAATGATTCTGGTATTATCATTGTCAGTGTTAGAGTAATTTTTAAAATAGTAGGTTTTTTCCCCCTATTTGCTGTCACTATGGTAACAACATCCAATGACTTGCTGTGACAGCATGGGCAGGGGTAGGAGTTGCGATGAAGATGAAGCCATAAAAATACTCCTCTTTGCAACAAATAAAATCTGAAGTAGAATCATGTTCCTATTTTCTTTCCATAAATCTACCTTTTCCATACTATCCATCTGCCAGACTGTTAAAAATCCCTGATGGTTATTTCTATCCTTGGGATGCATGAATAGTTTTTGCTTCGGCACTTTTAAAATTGGAGAGTGCTGATGCAGAATTCTCAGGCTAATAAATTCAGGATTTAGCACTTATGTTGGCTTTTTAAGGCAATATTTTATTACTTCTTGTAATTACAGGAATTACAGGAAAGCCCTGAGGGAACCTTGGGTGATATATGCAATATAAATATGAATAGTAATTCAGTCAATCAACTCGACGTTTCTTATATAGTATATCTACCTTTCAGTGTTCATCTTTGGTCACAGTAGATAAATAATGCAAAAGGAATCAGAACCATAAATAAAGCCTCTGCATACAAAGAATAGTTCTGACAAAAGATATAGTACATAATAAATGAGCACATGAGGGCAACTTATTAATAAGATAACTAGTATTCTAACTTCTGTAGCACTGCTCTCAATCATGCCATGAACCAGATGCCAGCCACGTTCCCCAGAGGCTGGCTATTAATTCCTTGGCTAAGCAGCAATATAAGCAACATTCCTTTAAACACGGGCCGTTTCTCCTCTACTCTTTAACTATCCCACAGTGATGAAACTGTAATGAAAAGAGATCTGGAGCTCAGCCAGACAGCCATTTGCAATCCAGCCAAGTGGATGTAACTGCACAGAGATGGGGTTTTTTCTTTCTATGTTTTTATCAAATTAAGGTTAAATACACCCAGGTTCTTAAGATTCCTTCTTTTACTGCTGTAACTATATGGACTTCAAAGTGGCCTTCTTGTCTGTAGATCCACAAATTGGATAGGACACATGCTGCATGGTGCTAGTTGAGAAAAATATTAAAATGCATTCTTAACTCTACGCGTAATCCCATTCTCACTGAATCTAACATTAACTCTCACCTTATTTTTGAGAGTGTTAGCTAAGTTTGGAGTGAAATTTATGTATAAATGCTTTGCTAGATAAGATATAAAGGTTTCACATTTCCACTATTTCCTTGATAAATAATTGACACTTAAAAAATAAAAATAAAAAAATTGTCAGTGGTATATCTGAATGTTGTTCAGTAAGAACAGAAATTTATTAGTTTCTCAACTCTCAAAATAGCATTCATATTTACCAACAAACTGTGCTGGTTTGACCCTAGCTGGTAGGTAAGTCCCCACTTCCCCCTCAGCAAAATAGAGAATTGTAAGTGCATACATGACCACAAATATACTGATGATCAGCCAGTCTCCAATTAATGGCTACCTGCCCAAAACCCATCTCCCCTTCAGTTTCAATGATTCTCATGGTGTAATATGGTATGGAATACCCCCTTGGCTAGTTGTGGTCAATTTTCCCTACTGTGCTCCTTCCCAATCACTTGCCCACCCTAATCTACTGGTGTGCCAGAGTGAGAAACAGAAAAAGCCTTGACACTATAAAAATCCTACTCAGCAATAGTCAAAACATCAGTGTAATCAACAGTGTTTTGGTAACAAATCCAAAACTCAGTACTAAAAGCGCTGCTATGAAGAAAGTTAACTCCACCAGAAGTTTCCTGGAACGGCTTGATGACTAACTTCTTTCTCTAAGTGACAGAGGAGTTAAACAAGAGAGGTGCTACATTGGACCTTGTTTTCAACAACAAGAAGAGGCTGGGGGCCTGGGGGGGGGGGATGTGAAACACAGGGCAGCCTTGGCTGCAGTGACCATGAAATGTTGGAGTTCAAAATGGGTAGTGAGAAGTGTGTGCAGCAAGCTCACTAGCCTGGCCTTCAGGAGAGCTGACTTGGCCTCTTCAGGGAGTTCCTTTGTAGAGTGCCATGGGAAAAAGCCCTGGAAGGAAGATAGAAGAAGGAATTTAACAGGATATGGAAAAAAGGAGAGCCATTTGGGATGAATAGAGGAACATTGTCAGAGTATGCAGAGATGCAACCAGGACGGCTAAGGTCCATTTGGAATTAAATCTGGCTAGGGACACCAAGGACAACAAGAAGGGATTCTTCAAGTCAACCAGTAGCAAAAGGAAGTCTAAGGAAAACCTGGGCTCTCTGCTGAATGAGGTGGGTGCCCTGGTGATAAAAGATACAAACAAGGTGTAGTTACTGAACACCTTCTTTGTTGTAGTCTTTATTGATAAGACAAGCCCTCAGGAACCCCAAGCCTGGAGTCAAGAGAGGAAGTCTGGAGAAAGAAAGATGTTCCCTTGGTCAAGGAGGATTGGGTTAGTGCTTGTTTAGACAAACTTGACACCCACAAATCAGTGGGCGCTGAGTGCTGAGAAAAGGGGTGGATGTTATAGCTAGGCCACTGTCCATCATCTTTGAAAGCTTATGAAGGACAGGAGAGGTGCCTGAGGTCTTGAAGAAAGTCAGTGTCATTCCAGTCCTCAAAAAAGATAAGAAGGAGGAGTCAGGAAACTACAGGACAGCCCCTCCATCCCTGGAAAGATGACAAAACAACTCATTCTGGATGTCAACTATAAGCACATGGAGAAAAAGAGGGTTATCAGGAGTAGTCAACATGGATCCATCAAGGAGAAAACATGCTTGACCAATCTGAAAGTCATCTATGATGGGTGGACACATACCTCACATGTCCCTGCTGGGAGGATGGGAGATAGGAGATATCCATCTGGAAGCAGTCTGCAACCTCAGGAGACCAGTTTGCCCACTACAGGCAGTGTCCCCCAGGGCTACTGGGTCCAGTCTTGATCAACTTTTTTCATCAGTGACTTTTTTCATCAACGACTTTTTTCATCAACTTTTTTCATCAATTTTCATCAGTGGACAGTGTACATTCAGCAAGTTCACTGATGACACAAAGCTGGGAGGAGTGGCCAATACCCTAGAGGGCTGTGAAGCCCTTCAAAAGGACCTGGAGAGATGGGCAGAGAGGAACCTGAAAAAGTTCAACTGAGGCAAGTGCAGGTCTCACACCTGGGGAAGAATAATCCTACGCACCATTACCTGCTGGGGGCTGACTCGCCGGAAAGTGGCTCTGTGGAGAAGTACCTGGGGGTCCTGCTGGACAACAAACTGCCCATGAGCCAGCAGTGTGACCCTGTGGCCAAGCAGCTCAATGGTACCTGGGGTGCATTAGGAAAAGTGTTGCCTGCAGTAGAGGTTGCCCCTCTACTCCACCCTGGTGAGGCCTCACCTGGAGCTCCTGGACATGGATCTCCTGGAATGAGTCCTGTGGAGGGTGATTAGGGGACTGAAGCATGCCACTTATGAAGAAAGGCTGATGGAACTGGGCCTGTTTAAACCAGAGAAGAGAAAATGGAGAGGAAACCTTATCGATGCATACAAATACTGACAGGTGTCAAGAGAATGGGCCCAGACTCTTCTTAGTGATGTCCAGTGATGGGACAAGGAGCAAAAGGCAGAAACTGGAACATAGGACATCCCTTTTTCCTGTGAGGGTGACTGAGCACTGGAAGAGACTGCCCAGAGAGGTTGTGGAGTCTCCTACTGTGGAGATATTCAAAACCTGCCTGGATGCAATCCTGTGTAACCTACTCCAGGTGAATGTGTTTTATCACCTGGGCTGGACTAGATGATCTCTAGAGGTCCCTTATAACTGCAGACATTCTGTGATTCTGGAAGCTGCCTGCAATGTAGGGAGACCAGTTGGCCCAGCTGGCCCAATCTCCAGCAACATTTCACACCCTTCTGCAGGCTGATGTGCACCATCACAATCATCACAGCTCCCCTGTCTCTGGAACGCATTCATTATGTGACCACCCAGACAGTTCCCCCTGCAATTCACACCTGGTGTTCTTATATCAGGACAAATCGCATTACCCATCAGAGACAACTACAAGAGTGAGTGTTCCTGTGGCGGAGAATGTATGTGAAGGCCCGACTATCTTTTGTCACCATCACATAATATTAAATTATTTTAGAGAAATACAAATTAATGCCTGACCTTTTAGTTGTTACTCTGTTTGGTAAACCTTTATGGGATCCTTAAAGAACAGCTGAATGAATAATGGAGTTCATCTAGAAAAGAGTAATTCACTAAATTAATTCAAAGTGGTATTTACCAGAGTGAAAATACATGATTGTGTTCTTTTTCCCAGGAATTACTGAAATAACAAGTACTCTTTGGAGAAGTCAGTAGCACTTAACTTGATTGAGTTAAATTTATTTAATTTCTGATTTGATTGCTGCTCTCTACACCTTAACAACTAAGGCTATCCAACTGTACTATAGCAGGGAGGGTTTTAAACTAACAGTTTAAGGAACAGAATGTAAATATCTTCATATTTTTCATTTAAGCATACATACATTGACAAGTACATAACTGCTCAGATGCAAGGATATTCCAAGAAACATGTCAGAGAGCTTAGGTATAAAAATAAATCTGAATTCTTGTCAATTTATGTAACAATTTTTATCATTTATTCTTTATATAATATTTCATAAAAGCGAAATTATTCTGGAGATACTCCTTTTTACTTGACAGAGCTGACCAACAGGATAACATTCTCAAAATTCCCAGATCCAAATCACAGAATCACAGAATATGCCAAGTGAAGGGACCAAATGCAGGTCTGCACTAATTTCCTGTGAACACAGTGTGTCTTATTTGTTTTTGCTTTTGAAAAATGTCAGATATATAACTAATGAACTTAATTACTAGCATCATAACTCTGCCAGAATGATTGAATACTGAATAATTTAGAAATATCATGCATGAGTCTCATTTAAGTCTCCACTTATTAGATCCTGTCAGCCCAAGATCTATCAAAGACTGTATAAACCATTTCTGATCTTTTACAAAAGTAACTCTCTTTACTCCTTTGTTGTTAGGGGAAAAGAGTCAACATCTCTAATTGCCCTTTAGAAGGACAAAAGCAGGTGGGGTGGCAAATGTCACCATGGAAATCTTGCTGTATTCCTCCCAAATTCTACATGCTTTAGAAAAAATAAGACTTTCACACTCTCTCATGTTTGTTATTTAAAAACATTATTTGAACAGGTTACTGTAAGCTGACTCCAAACACCATAATAAGCTTTATCAGACCTGTTCACACGTTCTTTCCTGCCTCTCTCATAAGCTCTGGCAATTTGCAGTGAGAGAGTTTAAGAATTTACCTTTCTCATTATTTTTCCCTACCCTTGTACCTTGAAAGATACAACAAAATGGACAGACTGTGAGGGTAATTCTGGTGGGAAGGAAATGCAAGACCCTTTCAGCCTCCTCACTGCCCACACTGACACTACACAGTCAGCTCACTTCCACAGCTTCCTCCTCTGAAACTCAGATAGGATCAGTATCTCCTCCAGAGGACAAGAAGAAACAGGCAGTTCCTGAACCCCACGACCTGGACAGCAACATCCTCCTTCCAAAATTCCAGCTAGAGACTTTCCCTGATCAAGAACCAGACGATCAGGAAACACCTATCAGATGCATACTCAGCCAGAAGCAACTAAAAGCAGAAGTCCAAACCTAAACAAAGCAAGGACAAGTGCTCTGCAGCGTGGAGCATGCCCCAGACTCCTGTGGAAAGGTCGGGAACTCCTGGAGGAAAGGCCCCTCTCTGCAGCCACCTTCAGCCTGGCACATGTCTATCCTGCATACAATGAGGAGCCTCCAGTGAGGACCAAAGCTGCATGTGGGCTTCAGCAAGACCCTGCAGTGGACTTTGGGGACAAGCAGCCTTGTGCAAGTGTTGACAGTCTTTCTCACAATTAGGCAGATGCTTCCACTATAATGCCATTTAATGAACTGAGTAAGAACTCAAAACCTGAGACAGGCTCAAGACTTTCTTAAGTGAAACCATGGGCCTTTTCTATGGCACTGTCCTACTCAAATAAACTTTTAATTCAAAAAATGGTTTTGTTCATCTAGACTATTCTAGAACTCAAAAATTTCCAAAGTGCTAGATGATAATGAGCCAGCGTTAATCCATGTACTTCATGTAGTCTCAAGCTGTTCAGTGTTCCATTCAGCTAATCAAAGTGGATAAGTAACTATTTTCAGAATCATGATGTCACAATTAGGTCAGGTTTCAGAATCTTGGAAGAGGAAGAAATAAAATGCAGTAGCTTTGTAGGAAAAAACTCCACAAGTGTAATAAAGGTCAAATAATGCAAATGAGATGAATATCAATCAACTTCACAAAGATTTAACTGACTATTGCAGTACAAAATGTCACTACGCTGTCACACAATAAAATTCCTGTGACTGATTGGAAAAGGAGTTCATTTTTATCTCTTGTCATGAACTATTAAAGCATTAGAAGCAGATATGTAAGTAATAAAGACACTGTTCAGCTTTATCAATTTTGACAGCTAACCCTTAGGAAACATTTTCTTTCACAATAATTGGATGTTCTCATTATTTTGCTGTTCATAATTTTTTACCTCAATCTCCTTTAGCTCTCCAAAGGTCTCAGTCCTACACCCCTATAAAAAAATCATTACAGTATGTAGTCAGTACATAGCAAGAGTTTGCAGTATTATGCCTAATTCAAACCAGAAGTTTGAACATGCTTCAATAGGCAATAGAGCTGTTCTGTAGAGCTCTTCAACTACAGTCTTTTTGCTCTCTCCTCTCCCATATCCAGTCTGCTGTTGTTTGCTTTTAACTTCCTCAAAATTTATGCTTTTTGCAATCTCTAAGATTCAAATTCTCTGGCTAGATGCTGGTCTTCTCGTATAGCAACTTTACTGCCACTGGTCTAGGTTATTATTACCTTTATTTAGTTCCTTTCCAGTGTAGAAAGTCGATGTCAGAATCATCTTTCACACTTCCAAATTACAAAGCAACTCCCTTTTTTATCTATTTATTTGCTTCTGATTTCTTGTCACACAATTTCTGACTTCTCATAAACCTGTCATCCTCCTTAATTTGTTTTAATGTTTGTTTTTCCCAAATAACCTGCATATCTTACCAATTCTTCAGTGTTAAACCTTTGCCTGTTATGATTTCATGCTTTCCAAAACATGGCTTCAACACCAGCCCTAGTCTGAAAAATGCCACCTCAGACAAATGGGTGCAGTAGTATTTATAGGATTTATAATTCTAAGTGCATGAGAACAGGCCATTAAAACATACTGCATATCTGAAGTGTGCCAGACTACAAATCTGTTGCAAACACCTAGAACAATCACCTTATAAGCTGACTGCACATCCTCATTTTCTTCATTGCTGTACTGACATATATAGCTATTTCTCATATCTTGTGGAAATTGCAAAACTTTTGGAACGAGAAACACGTTTTACTCACAGTGACAAAACTGTCCTTTCTAGTGGCCCTACAAAGGTGTACTTGGCTGTGATTATTTACTAAGGTCTTAGGTGAGATCTTCAAGCTTATTTCATTTACAGTGAGCTGTAATGCAAAAATTAACACTCTGCTGGTCTTAATCAGCATTTTGTTCTGGACTTGGCTAGAGATAGACAAAGATTAAGCTTTTTCCCTAACCTAACTTTTCTATATGAACCTTTGTAACTACTGCTAAAAAACAACTCTGCATAAATCAGTAAAGTTTCACGTACCCTAATGACCTTGAAGATCATCCCGTTCTAATCTCACCACCCTGAGCAGGGACACCTTGCACTAGACCATGTTGCTCAAAGCCCCATGCAGACTGGCCTTAAACACTTCCAGGGATGGGGCATCCACAGTTTTTCTGGACAACTTGTTCCAGTGCCTCAGCATACTCTGAGAGAAGAATTTCTTCCTAATATCTAACCTAAACCTTCTCTCCTTCAGTTTAAAACAACTGGTCATTATTAAATCATAGTCAGCAAGCCTAAAATATTAATCTCTGATTCCAAAAGTGTGTATATATCTTTTTTTAAACCCACCAAATTAAAAAATATATGCATTTACTAGCATCCATGTTATTCCGTTTCACTTTAAATCCTTTATCAACTATGCTTTATTACCCATGAAGCCAGTAGGGCTTACTTATGTCCTCCCTCTTGGAAAAATTAGATTTAATATTGCAAACATTTAATTTTTTACTATCACCTTCATTTATATTTCACCATGAATTGTTAATATCTTCTTCCCTTTACACATTTTCACTTATAGATAAACTGGCAATGCAATGTAATATCTTCACTTCTATCTTTATTCACTCATTTTAATCTATTTCACTTATTTTTTTTTTTTTACATTGAAATGGTTTAATATTTTTCAAGGCTCTGATTATCTAACAATTCATTCCTTGACTCTGTTTCAACAAAAACATAGATAGCTGACAGACCAGAGTCTGTTTTCCCATTAGCTACTGAAGAAGCTTCTCTACTCAATAGTCTTCCCTTTTATTATTTCCAAAGCAAGAAATCTCCACGTTAATACAAAATAATCTTTGATGGTGATTTGGTTAATATGTGTGCTTTTTGCAATAGTCTTCTTAGTTTAAAAAAAAAGGAAAAAAGAGAGAGAATCAAAATTAATTAAAGTGTACAGGGAACAACTTGTAGTGGATTTACCTTTTGTAGAAAGGTGTTCTTTGAAAGGAGTGATATACTCATTAGATCCTCTACATAAAAAATAAAACAAAGGCTGAATCAATCCCTTCAAAAAGAGTGGCAAGAAATTTCTAAAATTAGTCAGAATTGTGCAGTTCAAAATAAGAAGAGCTACCAGCTCATCCCCTGCTTGTGTTTGTTCCTTATGTAGCATGTTCAGTCTACTGATTCAGAGAAGACTGAATGGATTTGTACTCAAATTCATGAGCCAGAAGTGAAATATGCAATTACTATGATATTATAATTAGTTTCAAAAAATTACAGAAATTTAAACTTTTCTTACAAATTACATGTAGAGAGATGGAGTAGATATAGTAGCAGGGGAGTTTAATTTTCCAGTATTCATGAGATCATAGGCTATTTAGGGAGTCTTACTGGGATTACTGGCAATGGTAATTAGCTAAAATTGACAGGTTACTCCTTGTGACATATTATGACAGGAAAGAATTTGTATCATAGCTCTACTTTAGCACTTCAACATATTAGAATAAATTAACTCCATGGTCTCAAAAGGATATTCAAGTTTTCTTTCTTTTAATGTTTTGTATAATCTTTTCCATTGTATAAGTATTTCTATACCATCAATACCATTAAAGGAGTCTCTCTATAATACAGTTTACATCTCATAACCACTGACTTGATGACTTTTATGTCAATCCACAGCTACACAGAGGAGTTCTTGCTAAAGCAGAAAAGTCTTGCAGCATAATTTCCTGGTTACCTTGAAATACATGAAATTTTTGACACTTTGGAACTACTCACTCTAAGTTTGGGGCTTTGGATTTATGATTTATTATTGGGGAATTAATGGAGTTTTGACCCTTTAGCTTTCATTATTTCTGCATTTTGGTACATCTCTGAGAAAGAGAGACCAAAAAAGTTTAAGAGTGTGTTCAAGCTAACTCAATACTTTACTATCTGTGCTTACTTGAAGCTATTAATGACATACCATCAGAAACACAAGATGCTGTCTAAACTGTATACTAATGCCTCTTAGATTAAAGTATTTTTGGCATGCAAAACAGCACAGACAGAGAGCCTAAGAGTAACTGCAAGACCATACTGCATTTCACTTTCTCTTTTTCAATTGGTTTCTAAAGAAAATGTGATTTTCTGACTTTGATCATTATGCACCAGTGTGGGGGAAGTGACAAGTGCTTTTTCCTTTAACAGTAGTCACAAGTCTTACTAACATAAACATTGTGGAAGCCTTCAAACACAGGTCCTATAAGCTATTGTTCACAAAATAGTTTAGTGTCCCCAGATGATTTGGAAGCTCTCCAATACAGGAAATGTGTAAGTATTTAAGTATTCCTTAAGTATTTAAGGAAAATAGTGAGACAAAAAATTCTGCTGCTTTTTAAAACTTAGAGCCCAGGGAACATGAATATATCTTTGTTCTGTGCCAGATTCTTTTATAATTCCATGGCTTTCTATGAAAATTGCCACTTAAAAGCCTTGATACTTATAAAGAATTATAACTTGTGATTACTAAGTCATTACAATATGTAACATCTAAGAGTTTATTTTGGGTATATAGGATAGTGTAACTCAAGTGAAAAGAGAATTGCTTCACTGGCGTCTTCTGTGCCCATTAAATGAATGGGGGACAATCTCCTTTTGCCAGTCATTTTCTTTATAACAAATCACAAAATCTAAGTACTCTGAATAAAACTGCATTTGGCTAGCATCAGCAGTAGTTTTTAATCAAGACTCTACAGGGCTTCCAATTAATTTCCTTTCAAAAACTAGTAAAGCTGTTCTTCAACAGAAGGAAGGCTAGTAGAAACCAGGTGATACTGCTAAGCCTCTTTCCACAGCTCTACCACACAAAAGTCAGCTTTGAAACATAGATCTTTTTTTAAAATCACATTCTTTGCAATACCATACAAAATGCCTAAGTAGAGAAAGTCTTCACCTGTGTTGCATATCCTGTGTGAGAATTTAAAATTTCTGGTGAAAAGAAGGCTTCAGCGTGACCAAGTGGTGGCCTTACAGTACCCAAAAGGAACCTACAAGAAAGATAGAGAGGTACTTCTTACAAGGGCACATAGTGACAGGACAAGAGGGAATGGCTTTAAACTGAAAGAGAGTAGGTTTAGATTAGATATTAGGAAGAAATGCTGTACTGTGAGGATGCTGAGACACTGGCACAGGCTGCCCAGGGAAGTCCTTAATGCCACATCCCTGGCAGTATTCGAGGCCAGGTTGAACGGGACTTTGAGCAACCTGGTCTAGTGGGAGGTGTCCTTGCCCATGGCAGGGGGTTTGGAACTTTATGATCTTCAAGGCCCCTTCCAACCCAAACCATTCTATGAATCTGTGTGGAAAGTTGTCATACAATGGCCTGAGCAGAACTGCAGATGAGGTCTCTGAAAATACTGCATTGGGCAGTAACAGAATTCAGAATTTCCAGAAGCTAAGTCTCGTAACATTACACTTACAGCATGGAGCAAGGAACTTCCTACACACATAACAGTAGGCTCAATTGCATATGCCACTTTTTTAGTATCTGTGGTATAGGAAGCCACAGACTTTGATCAAATAGCTACTTTGATTCACAAGAGCTCCTGAAACCTGAACTTTTGAAGCAAGTCCATTTTAAAAGTCTTTACCATTTCTTTGCCATTGTTTTTTTCCTGATGTCCATCAGTAGCACAGGATATGCAAGTCATCCCATACATAACCTTCAGGAGATTTAGACTTAACAGGAAAAGTTAAGAAATGAGCTACACAAAATCAACCCTTTTGTTTCTTCTGCTGTGTACCAAGAAAACATTCAGGAATACAAGATATGGGCTTGAAAATGTCCTCTGGTTAAGGCAAAGGACTGGAACTAAAGAATTTTCAGTACTTTCCCTAGCTCTGTCTGAGGTCCTTAATACACTTGGGATGTGTTTGGCATCTGAAAACAATGATAATAACTAACTAATACTCAAAAAGTATTCATGATGGTTTATTCTTCATTGTTATTAAAAGCAATGAAGTGTTTGTCGTAAGACAATGAAGTACACAACATTATTCTCTCACATGAAGCAGACTGTAAGAACTATGACATCTGCCAGTATGATCACTTTTCCTTCTCAGTTCACATCTACAAGTATTTAAGTCTGACACCTGGGTCACTCCTATTCCTAACAATTTTTGAAGTACCACTTCAGTTCTCTACTTCTCTAAGCAGAATTTCTGAAGGTCCTACATGCTGTCCACATGACTTTCTATACTTCACAGAAGTAAAGCGGGATTACCAACTACTTCTAAAATCCTTTATCCCTGTCTGCTATTGTTTTCAAACTATGCAGATAACTTCTAACATACAACTGCCATACCTCTACACAGGGCAGTATTGTTGTGCTTGCAAGACAGTAGTGTGACAACAAAACTGCAGAGTGTGAAGGTGTATAGATATATCCACATTAGGGAGATGTCATCTATGGAACTGACTGAACAGCAGGTCTGAATTGGATTATTGCCTGAAAACATACGTTTCTAGTTAAAAATATTTTCAAACTAAGTAATTGTAAAGGAAATTATGCCTACAAGTGCTTCAAGATCAAAATTTGGAACAACTGAATCCTGTATGTAGGGACTGACACTGGAGGGGGGCTGAGGGGGGAAGGAAAGTCTGACTCATTGGGTTTTGTGTGTTTATTGTTGACACTCTTTCACATCCAGTGTAACTACTCACAGCTAATAATATAAATACGTCTATGATAGAAATTGTATCTAGTCTTTAGAAATAAGTTCCTGACTAATTTTAACTAGGAAGAACATGACAGATGTTAGATCACCAGTTTCTACTGTAATGTTTGTCTTCCTGAAGGCCGTTGTATTCAGATTATAATTTTACTAGAGCTAACACAGCTCCACACGTTTAGCGAATAAACAGTTTTAAATTAATATTAACACTAAACCTCACTGTGCATTTTCCACAGGAATTATTTTACCTAAAAACTTTTTCTGATGTGAAGTCAAAATCAAGTATTTCATTGTGGGTCTTTCTGACTCATATCTTATAATGCCCCCAAAATACTTTTGAAATAAAAAACACTAACCAGCATTTCCCAGGCACTATACTGCATTATGGAAACTATATGTCAGGCACCCATTTTGGCCTGGGGTCTCCAAGTAGCATTGCAATACAAACATCTCTCTCTTGAAGCTGGCTGGCACTACAGGAGAGAAAATTTGATTTCTAGAAGGAACTAGAAAGCAGAAAAGACCATGGATGCAAAGACATTGCATAATGTGTTCAAAATAGTTTTCTTCATCCCTTATCAACTACTGGAACACTGAAATGCCATCATACATCAGTTTACAAAAAAACCCCAAAACAAAACAAAACCCCAAACCCAAACCAAACCAATGAAAACAAAACAAAACCAAAACCAACAAAATGCAACAACAACAAAACCCAAATCCCAAAACCCACAAAAACAAACAAACAAACAAAAAACAAAACAAACAAAAAAAAAACCCTGAGAGCTGACTGGTATATCTCAAAACACTGTCTAGCTGAACTTCTGTGAGGATGAAACAGATTTTTGCTTTCATCAATCTTCCTTTTACCACACTTTGTGCATAGCATGCTCTTTTAACCCCTAGCACAGATTTCACTTTCACTATTGCACCATGCTGCAAATACAGCAGCTTTGATAACACTTAAGTGCATTCTTAGTGTCCAGACTCCCAGAGTTCCTTTTACTGCAGTCCGTGAATCACTGCCACTATGTTTGAGATAAATTTCAGCTTCTCACAATTCTTAGAAAAAGTTTCAATCTTTTAGAAAAATATCCTATACAATTTTATTCTTGTATGCCATTTAAATGTAAATTAATTTCCTGACAATGCTTGTCTACCTTGTTTTGTTTTGTTTTGTTTTTTAAAGAAAATCCCAGGACATGTCAGTTTCACTAAATCTCTTTAACTTTTTCCTAAAATGTTTCACTGGACAGTTGGTCAAGTAGTGGGTAGTACTGCTAGTTCATCAGTGAAACCTGGACCAACTCTGGCAGAGTGCAATGTCCTGACAATTTGTGTGGTGCTGCCTCTCTTGGACCACACTTTGATCTGAAAAATGTTTGTAGGACTCAGTCTTGATGAACTGCACCCAGGCTAAGCTGCACTTGAGCTCATCAGAAGCACCCTCTGCTCCAGGTACCAGTGCTGTCTGATAAGTTGGTTTTTAAAGAAAAACTTGCCTGAATAGCAACCCAAGTGGAATAACATTTTTGTTATCAAGCTTTCAAAGAAAGTTACCAACCTAGCCAGGATGAAAAATTACTGTGACTAAATCACACTCTCTTGTGACGCTATAAACAGCAGTCCTAAGTGAGACCCTAAATGAGACAGGAGAGCTGCGACCAATATCTCCCTCTGAGTGGAACACCTCTCAGAGCCAAAAAATTCTCACGTTTGCTATACTTGGAGGACCACCACCACCAAAGATGATGGATCCTGGGCTGGATCCCCCACTCCTTAAGGCTCAACCCTTTTCCTTTTGAGAAGACGTGAAGACATCCAACATGAGTACTTCACTGAACTTGAGGGGAATTTTTCACAGGTACATACCTTATACACAGTCCTTCAGGTCTGTGTGCATGTGGGTATAAATATGCTATAACAAATGTACTATGAATTTTGCCCTCCTAGATTCTCAAGTACTTTAGATTTGTAAGTTGGGCTTGCGAGTTATTGTTGTGCTATAGTAAATTCTATATGAATCCTATGTTAAATTGTTTAACTTAAGCTACCAATTAAGTGCTGTTAAGTTTAAGTGCCGTTAAACCTCTAGGGCTAAGATGTTGGTCAAGTCCAGGACTCAGTTTAGCAAGGGGGCCCATTTTGAACCTTGTGACTCAATGGGAGTCACATTCCTTTTTATCCTTACCATTTCCTATCCTTACCTTTTTCTCCCTCATCTGATCTTCACCCCACCAAGCCCCCACACAGGTAATTTTGGGGTTGATTTAGGTTGTGGATTGAATAATTTTAGATTTTTGTTTGTTTTCTCTCTAAAGCGTGTGCTTTAACTGTCTAGTAAGTAGTAGAGTGAACCTTGCCAATGAAATTTTCCATGCTTTCTCTTTTATATTAAACCTGCTTTTGTCAATACCTTTGCCAGGGATTCCTTAAGCAACCTTAAAACACTCATTTGCAACTCAACTTTTTGGAGCATCTTGGCTCTTCAGAGGTAAGCACTCTCAAAAGTAGGGCTGCTGTCAACTGGGTCCTGGTAAATGATTTTCCTGTGAAGGATGACTTAGTCCAGATTTGTTTGCAGACCACAAGCTCTAAAACATCTTTTGGAACCTGAGAATTATCTATAAGCCTTTCTTGCTTCTTTTCTTCTGTCATAAAGTTGGCTAGAGTTTTTCCTGCAAGATAAAATGTAGAGTAAGAGTGAGCACTTGCTTGCATGTCTGGTAGTGTAAAAAGAAAACACCGCAGATCACTGCTGCCTGACCACAGTTTCAAGGGACCAGAAACTTCTCTTTTTTTCTTTTCTCTCTTGGCAGCTCTGTTTCACAGTGAGGCCCAGAAAGGGTAGGAAAATAAAAAAGTACAGAAAGTTCAAATGAGAAACAGATGTTGGGAACAAGTGTTGAAAAAATACTAAACACCCCAGTATCCATTTGTTTCTGTATCCTGAATACCCCAAGAATGTAAGAAAAATATGTTATTACAAAGCACATACCAGTATAGTGATGGAAACTAACAACATATCAGCTTTTAAAAGTAACATTATAAAGTAAAAAGTACTGCAAACAGTATTTAATATTTAAACTACTATTTGTGAACTAAATATGATTTACATAATTGAATTCTAATGTAACAATACAGTGCTTGGAAATATGATTTTATAAGTTATTAGGAAATTATTCTGAAACTAAATTCACAGGTAAAATCACTAGTGAAATGAGACTTAGTAATGAAATGTAGAGTAAGTGAAATGCCATAATAAAAATTCATTTATGATCATAAAGACCTTTTGGAACTGAAAGCCCTATTTTATTTCAAAATCACAAAGTAGATTGGCTTGACTAAGGATATTCATGTACTGTTTTTATCTCTACTGGCAAGCTAACTGCCCTTTCTACCTAGGTGAACACAGAGACATCTCCACTGAGGATCTCAGAGCATGTTTGGAAAAACAGCTTTTCTATCACACCATTATATACAGTTCCTCCTCCATACAATATATGAGTTTGAGAAAAGAACTGACCCTATGGAATCCTGACTTTTACAACTTCCCTTGCAAGAGATTTACACAATATTGTGTTGCAACCAGGTGACTGTGGGTGGTTGGTTATGCTATCTAAGTGATTTTCAAGGGGATATGGTCCCATTATATTTTTCTGCAGAGAATGCAACTTCAGTCTCATTACTGCTTGTGATCATTCCTCATAAAGCAGTCAAAAGGAACAACTGAAGAAACATATTTCTTACCTTGGTTGAGCGATATCCAATTATATATCTGACTACTTCACATACCCATTCATATATTTCTTCGGTTCCTTGAGCTGCATTACAGTCTGTATCCCTACATACTACTTCAAATATTCAAATCTTGAGTTTTGCCATCTTTTATGCAGTAGTGAAGAGGCCTTTCTAGGACAGGTCATACATTTCAGTAACTTTTAAATACAACCCTTTAACTTAAGTTGCAATTTTGTTTTCAGCTACTGCCGATCAAATTCTTCACCACAAACCATGCCAACAACCATTAGTAAGGGCAGCTCTCCTACAGAAGGCTCCTGTAATAATCACCCTGCTATCAAGCAATTTGGAATGAATCAACAGCCATATTATTGTTAGTATAATTCTGTTCCTCACATTTCCTGTTCTGTTGAGAACTAGAGATTACAGACATGAGCTGGTGTTCACATTTAAATCTGAACAACGGTGGCTGCAGACAGAAGGACTGATTTTACATATTTCAGAAAATCACAAAGTCCTAACTGTACTTTATTTTTTCTTATAAGGAGATGAATAGTAAAGTAACCTTTAGACAAACCTTGATGGAATCCTTAAATAAAAGTTTTATATTCCAATGAAGGCAGTTTTTAAGGATGTATATACAAAACCGATTTCTACCAACACACAAAACTCCAAGGTCCTCATTAAACAAAGCAGTTTTACAGGTAAGTTCATAAAAGCTGTGAAATACATCCTTAAAGTCAAGATCATATCTGAACATCACATTATAAGCATATATGTATTTTATACATATGCTCTTATATATGTATATAGTAAGTAAATATTATATATTTTAAATAAAACAGAACCTTCATTTTGGAAGAACAGATGTTAAACTTGTAACACTAGAGAGTATTTACTTTCTAAACAAAGTAAAAACTCCTGACCTCATAACTTCCAATAATATCAAGACTCTTCTGATTGAATTTAACTTTCTAAAAATTATTCATAGATTTTTTGCTCATCTGGATATTTTCTGGGTCTCAGATATTAAACTCAGTTAAGAGAAAAAAATCCAGGGCAGTAAAATCAGCTAATGATACACAAGCGTAAAAAGTTTTGTTATCTTGAAAAAGGGCTCTCTCCTGACCTGAATATCTCTGCATCTTGTCCCTGCTGTCAAGATTTCCCTTGAAGACTGAAAAAAACTGAACTTTCAGAAAAATGGTGTGAACTTTTAGAAAGCTGTCCCCTCTAGCAGCTCAGAGTCCTTCAACAACTCCAACAGGAGCCTTACTTTTCTTTCTTGTAACTAAAAGGATTTCGATATCAATAGAGCAAAAGATATGTCAAACATGCTTATAAATCCCTTAAACTTTTCTTCAGTCTGTGAACACTTTCTTCCCAAAGGTGCTTGCAGGTTTTGATGATAGAAGACAGTCTCTTCATTTATTAGCGGGCAAAATTTTAAGAAAAGCTGAAATACATGATTAGATCTGACTGTTGAGTGATATCTCAAGGCATTGCTTAGTGATATTAAAAGCTGAACTTTTTCCATATCCCCCTCAATTAATAGTTAAATGACATAATGTTAAAAATATCAGCTTTACATTTTACTGTTTCTTGCAAGAGAAAGAAAACACGTCCTCTTCCAATACATGTGGTGTGACCTTCTGCACGTATCATGCGGCTATTTTCACTGCTATCATGTAGAATTACCACACACCAGACACATGACTTAAAATCTGCTAACCATACTTTAACAAGCACTTGCATGGATTTGTATTCATAAAGCAGATAGAATTTGGTTACTATTACTTTAAAATTTATATAAATTATTTTCTCTTTGCTGACTTAGGCTGAATGAAAATCCATTTGATCAACATATCCCTAAAAATATGCTACAAAATATATCTGAACATTCATGTAAATGAATGTTGTTGGGTTTTGGACCTCCTTGTTATAATATGCAACAACAAACTCTGCAGGATTTCTCCATTTACAGGCATTACCCTAAGTGCAAATCGGCTTTCTGTGAACCATTTAAAATAAGGTTTTGTAAGATTTGTGCATTTTTTCATCCTTCATACTATCAGAAGTACTGACTTTTGCTGCCAGTATAAACATTCCTTGATTTACTGAACATAATCAAAATGCATTTAACACTTCTTGCCACTGAACTTAAAAACATAACAGTGAAAGAGGTTTAGTTACAGAGGTTCTAAATTCTATGCTACAGGCATGAACAAATTCTAATAAAGTCTTTGCTGAAAAATCCAGCTGTAGCCAACTCAGAACTATCAAAAAAAAAAAAAAAAACTGTTAAACTTACTCATATCAGAGAAGTAAACCAGAGGAATAGAAGCTGGAATTCGAACACCAAGTGAGAAGAGTCTATCATTTACCCAGAGTTCAATAGCTGGGTCTATTTCTACTTTATCCTTTATCATAGGTACCAGAACAGTTATTTCCTGTGACAGCTATCTAAACATCATGTTAGGGTATATTCCAACATGGATTTTTTCTTCCTGAAGTCACTCCTTTAATGTTTTTACTGGAATAGAGAGACAAAAAAGTGAGAAAGATTTGCTAATGCATTCCTTAAGGAATATAACACAGAGAATACTAAAACCTGAACTCTTGACCTTACTGTACTGATCTGTAAATTTCACGGAATCACACAGAATCACAGAAGATTCTGAATTGGAAGTGACCCATAAGGGTCATTGAGTCCAACTCTTAAATAAATGGCCCATACAGTGATCAAACCCACAACCCTGTTGTTATTAGCACCATGATCTACAAGATTAATTCCTAGAAGAGATTAAAAATTCATACACAAGATCAATGAGAACTAACCAGGAAAACCTTCAATTTGTAATGCATTATTAAATTTAAAATATGAAAATATTCAAATTACTATAATATCAATGTCATTAACATTAATTAAGGACGTGAGGAGATAATATTGTACACAATAGGAAAGTTGGTTTGAATGATAAGTACAAAATTGGTGTAAATAAGTACTATTTTAAATGTATAACCAGGTAAGTTTGAACTCTTTTCCTTTGAGTTTCTGGTTGGAAAACAAGGCACCAAAAAAAAAATTATTCACACGGTGTTTTTCAGGCTATGTGTGCTAGGTGAATTTCCTCATTCCTTTTGCTGTACTTGCAGAGATCATGCATGCCCAGGCATTACTTTAATGACTATATAAGCACTCAAAAAGTAGTATGGAAATTGGCTTCTGGTCTTTTTCACTGATTTTTCATTTTAATGGTATCATAAAACAACTCATCACCTCTAAAAGAAGTATCTCCTCAATGTAATAGAAAAATCCCCATAGTTCAGATCATTATAACGAGACTATCCCTGTGCCCAACCCAAACCATTCAGATCAACTCTAGAGTAATCTTAATTTTTTACTTTTAACAAGCTATTTGTATTGTATAAAAAAGATATGGCTAAGTGGACGAAATATTTACATGAGCTGAAGTCAAATTCTTTAGATGCGAAGCCTATTCAAAAGGGTGTTTTTGCACTGCAGATTTCTGATATGATTTCAGCCTAGATTTCCTGATTCCCAGTTGAGCTATGCTCAGCAAGGAGTTTTTGTCAGTTTTTAACTTTCAGCAGCACTGCAATTGGCTTACTTGACACTCACATAAATTAAAGCAACCTGATAGCCTGCTGCCACCAACTGCAGAGAACAATTCAGTGGCTAAGGACTATCCTGACCTTGCTTCTTCCCAAGGAGCTTCCATGTCAGAGTGAGGAGTACATTTAGAATCCATTTGCATTATGTGTCCCCCTAGAAGTTAGGCAGAGAAGTCATATGGAAGCTTAGCTATTAACTTTTTATCTCCTTCCAAAACTACTGCACTGCACAACTGTCATTCAGAGTCAGGCCTTTCACCTACCAACAAAATGAAAGAAGAATCAGTAACCAGAAGGACTGACATCATCTTTCCTTGGAAACCAGTGGCTGAAATGTAATTAATGCAATAGATAGGCCACGAAACTCAAAACATAAATGAAATTTATTTCTTTGCTTTATCACAAATTTAAGCAAGAACTTTGAGCAAACCACTTAGGACCTTACCAATTTAAATTCTTAAATACTGAGCAATCTAACAACCTTATTACCATGTCTGTTACAGCATTCCTTTTCTCTAAAGTTTTCCCAGAGGTAGGTATGCATCACTGAACAGCAAGAAATCAGACCATGAGAAATCATTTCAGAGAATTTCTTACTCATATATTCACTTGAAAATTTCACTTTAAGTATGCTCCTTTCTGATTGGACCATCATGAATATACTTGCTCATTTTCCAGGCAGAATTGCCATGAGCAGAAGAATTACAGTCAGATATTAATCAAGATACTGTTACAGGTTATAGGGATTTTGTACTTTCATTGGCAGAGAACCCATCAAGATCTCTATGTATATGCATCTCTTCCTAAAATAACTGCTATTCATTCAGAGTGGTATATTACCACAACTGCCACCACTTATGGATATTTACTTACGGTGTCCATTTTCAGGAGAACTCATATGCAAATTTACTTACTATATCAAGCCAGTCATCCCTTTACAAAACTAATAAAAACAAAAAAATGCTGTGACTGAAAGGTTGCCTGCCACTGTTGTCAACACTCTTGAGAGCTTTCTGTTGCAACAGGCACAACTGAGAAGCCAAGGAACTCACTCAGCTACTCCCTCATCTCTATTTGCTTCCAAAGAAACAAAATCTATGCTGCACTAATAATCTATGTCTGCACTAACTAATCTGTGCAGAGCCTGCTGCAGAAGCCTAATGAAGACCTTGTGAATGAACTCCTCAATATTTTTATCAATAGTACAAAAGGCGTTTCTGTTTATTCCCTCATGTAACATCAGAACAAAGTCACAGATTCATGGCACACGTGCACACATACACGATAGATAATACAGTGGAAACACCATAAGAGCTAATGTTTCATTAGCAAGGTTAACAAATTCACTAATGCTAAAAAATCAAGCAAAAAGCAAGTAAGAAATTCAAATATTCTTCCTACAGTTAAAATAAATTAAAATGCTGAGGTTAATAAAATTGCTGGAGTGCTAGCTAGAAACTTCAATGTATTTGCAAGAAAAATGAAAAGCTAAAAAAGCAAACCAACAGACATTATTACTTTCATATTGCATCACAGCTTACTGCATCTAAAGCAGGCTTTTATTTCAGAAATGAAAGTTAGACCAAGTTAGAAATGAGACCAGATGTATATAATTTAGACAATTTGAATAATAAAAAAAAAAAGACTGGAATAAAAATCATGAAATCCCTGAAAATCACCAGGTGGAACCTCTATTCAGTATAGTCTTCAATGGACCAAAAAGCGAGGCCTAATTTCTTCAAAGTGTGAAGAAAACCATGGCAGATGCCTAAACTATTTATGCAGGAACACCATCCACAACTCTTACATGTTCTAGGACATTCCTCTACTCACTTGCTACAGAAAGGGAAGTCCACCTTCTTAGAAAATTATGTCAGAAAAAGAAAAATTAGAAATAGGAATTCATTTGCTTTCATACAAATCATTCAAGTATGTTGGCTAACATCTCTTCATCATTCTAGTACAAAGCCTTTTGTTGACAGAAATACTAATTCTACTCTAGGCATGTTTCCTAAAGATATGACAATAAAGTTGCTCAAAAGAATCCCAAAGAGTTGAGACCTGCATCATAAACACTGATCAGTTAGGAACTGCAGACTCTTCTTTCCATCACTTACCTATGCTCTGTTTCAATACAGAAAAACAAACACCAAAAACTTACACACTGGGTTTTAATATTAGTAGTTTGCACCTACTGCCTCTTGTCCCAGTAGTGGGCACCACTACTTACATCACATATTTATAAACATTGGTGAGATCCCCCTGAGCTTTCTCAGGGTTGAGTAGTCCCAGCTCTCTCACCTGTTCCGTGGTGTTCTAGTCTCACAGGTGTTCTCATGACCCTCCCCTTGACGTCAGCCAGGATGTCTGTAGCTTTCTTACATCTGGAAGCCCTGAACTGGGCTGAGCATTTCAGAGGTGTATTACCTGGTCTGAGTAGAGGGGAAGGATCACCACCCTCAACCTCCTGGCAATACCTTTCCTAATGTAACCCAGGAGACTTCTGGCCTTCTTTGCCATGAGGGTGCATTGCTAGCTCATGGTCAGCCAGTGTATACAGGGACACGAGGGTCCTTTCCTGCAAAGTTACTTTCCTGCATGTCTGCCATCAGTCCTTAGACTTCAGGAAATTATGTTGTTTTTACTTGTTTCACAGCAAACATTCAACAACTGCTTTGATGTGGAAAAGACAGATTTTTTTTTCATCATTTTGTGGCTTGAAAGCTCAGTATATTTAATCTTTGCCAAAGGATCACATGTTACATAAACTCTGAGTAAATCACATAATGTACTCTTGCAGTGACATGGAGTGCTTTTAAATGAAACACTTTTTTACTGGTTGTGCTGGTTCAACAACCTTGTAAATTAAGAAGACTTATTAATTTTTCATCTGTGTTTTTCAACTCCACTTTTAAAAACCTCAAAACATGATTCTGCTAACGCTGCTGTAGTTGGAGATTTATTAATCAGAATTTTTACTACAGACCCTTACTCTCAAAATTGCATCATAAAATTGTGCTTAGGTATTAATATTAGCTTTCTAAGACTAATGGTAAATTAGTTTAAGCCAGAACCACACGAAAAAAAGAAATTAACCAAAAAAACCAATGCCCAACTTTAAAGCAGAGACTTTTAGCTTTTTTGTTCCTTTAAGTAGTATAAAACAAAAAGCAGCCTGTTTTATAAACCACATATTGAAGAGAGATGGATTCCAACACTGTTTTAACCTTTTGTTCATTTTAATGAAAGAAATGACAAAGTTATCTTTGAAAACTTGATACTACAAATGAGTATCCACTGATTGGACTCACATGCTTACAAGTAGAACTTTCTGCTCTAAAGTTGTGTCCCCGTTTAAATGAGACAAGGGTCTTTTGCTGAGGATGAGTTAGGAGAAAAGACCCAAACTTCTCTTTCTAAGCAATTATAAATCCAAAATTAAGAGACTCTGATTGAAGGAAAACAAATTATGGAAAAGGGAAAATAACAGCCCTTTATTAAAAGGTATGTGTATATTAACAGAAACATGGAAAAAAACAAGTAAAACAACCGAGCAATACTCCTATACTCACCAATAATCCCCTTCAAGAACAAACCAATAAACCAGTAAAAGGAAAAATAAACAGCTCAATTTTTGTGCCCTTTGGTGCAGTTCCAAACACAGTCAGCAGGGGGCACCGTCAGGTCACTGGAGAGGCAAAACTTGTAATGTCCTGTACCATTCACCAGGTGGCGCTGTTGGATCACTGGAGGAGCAGAACTTGTAATGTCCGGTGCCCATCACCAGGTGGCGCTGTGAGATCCCTGGTTGCTGCCACGTGGGATGGGGGAAAGCAGCACCCTCCAGGGTATGTCAGAGAAAAAAAAAAAAAAAAAAAAAAACCAACCAAACTTGATTCCCCTTCCCTTCCCACACCGGGAAAGGAATCGGGGGGGGGAGGGGGGGAAGGGAAAGGAAATAAAATAAAAAAAACCCAGCAATAAAACAGAAAGTTCTCCCAATTGAAGAAAACTCACGATCTTCAACCAGTTAGAATCCACCTCAGGCAAAAAACTGCAGCTGGCAACGGCTCAGGGCAAAAAGAGACAGCAGCGAGCTTCTCCTCCGACGACATGTCCTGCCGTCCCCAGCCCCAGCCACACACCGGCACACACACCAGCCTCAGCCACAACCCACAGCCCACCAAAATTCTTCCTCCCCTGCCGTTGCCCTGGAGACAAGAGAAAAAAAGTAGACTTTAGCTCCTTCATCTGCCCATTTCCTAGGAGACTGATCTCTCGGTCATTAGTGGACCGGCCTTTTCTTTTGTTCACCTGATGGCTACCTGATGGCCTATACACAGGGCACACATGGCAGGGGGAAGGGAAAGAAAAATTCCTTGCTAAAATCGGAACTATGACAAGTTGCTACAATACAGCTGTTACATTATATGTATCCTTAAATTGACCAGAAATTTACTTTCCTATTCAAAGCTGTAACAGATGATCAAGTGAAGACATACAAGGGCAGCTTACAAAATATATACGAGAACATAAAATGAAATATGCACCTAATATTGCAACTTTTACTCATGTTCTTAGCTACTCAAACTTTTCAGAGCCTCCATTAGTTCTGTGATTATGCTCATAAGTGACAGCAGCTGTTTCTTTAAAGCTAGAAAACCAATGACAGAAAATTTGAGTGTTCCAAGAGTCACTGTAAATAACTAATTACTTTAAGAAGACTCATAGTGCATTCTAAACGTCTGTTTATATTTTGCTGATTTGCTTGGGAGAAAAAGCAGAGGTTTTTTTCTAGCACAAATTTAGTTTGCTTTGAAAATAAAATATGAGAAAACAATGTCTTTAAAAAACCTCAGATTAAAATGTAACAATCCTTTGCACATCCTGGTAAAAATAAGTGTTAATTAGTAGACTGAAAGAAATTCAGATAACTTAAACTGTTAAAATTTGTTCTCATGTCTTTTATCTTTCTCATATATCAAAACTATTAGCGTCAACACTGAAATATGGTTCTCATTAACCAACACATAACAATATCGAGCAAATATGCAATTTCCAAAGTAGTACTCTTTGTACTTCCACTTGTGTTACTGAACTAAAGCTTCTCTTCAAAAGTGAGAAGGCTCCAACTGATCACCTTCTGTCTTTGGATTTTGATGAGTTCCTTTGACTTGACTCCTGTGAGGGAGGAATTCTAGCAGAATTGTTCTCAGCTTCAGACTTAACTCCTATATCAGTTTTAAACAGGAATGAAAACAGAGAGTAAGATTGATTGAGAGCAAGTCAGGTGTCACTTAGAAGATACAATGAGACTCCAGTTCCTCAACTGCTTTTGTACATGAAAGATGACACTGACTCAAAAACTGACTTTTAATTGCTGTGGGGAGCAATCAAGAACCACCTTGTTGTAAATCACATCTCTTTATGGTTTCAGACTGAAGTAGACAGTATCTACAGTAACTTCACTTTTCTGAACTTTTCTTCACAGCTACAACAGTGATACCCATGTCAAGATTCAGCCCATCTAACTAACTTTTAACTGTGGTATTTAGGCTAAGAATTTACTCACTTCTATTATCCTCAGCAACACGACCTTAGATAAGTTTAAGTGATCATAGAATCATAGAATCAGCCGGGTTGGAAAGGACCTCTGAGATCATGAAGTCCAACGCTTGATCTACTGCCACCGTGATTACTAGATCATGGCACTGAGTGCCACATCCAGTCTCATCTTAAAAACCGCCAGGGACGGAGAATCCACCACCTCTCTGGGCAGGCCATTCCAATGCCTGAGCACTCTCTCTGTAAAATATTTCTTCCTAATATCCAACCTAAACCTCCTCTGGTAGAGCATAAGCCTGTGCCCTCTTGTCCTACTGCTGATTGCCTGGGAGAAGAGACCGACCCCCACCTGGCTACAACCTCCTCTCAGGGAGTTGCAGAGAGTGATGAGGTCACCCCTGAGCCTCCTCTTCTCCAGACTAAACAACCCCAGCTCCCTCAGCCTTTCCTCATAGGACTTGTGTTCAAGTCCCTTCACCAGCCTGGTTGCTCTTCTCTGGACCTGCTCCAGCACCTCAATGTCCTTCCAGAACTGAGGGGCCCAGAACAGGACACAGCACTCCAGGTGTGGCCTCACCAGCACTGAGTACAGGGGAAGGATCACTTCCCTGCTCCTGCTGGCCACACTGTTCCTGATCCAGGCCAGGATGCCATTGGCCTTCTTGGCCACCTGGGCACACTGCTGGCTCATGTTCAGCTTCCTGTCAATCAGCACTCCCAGGTCCCTTTCCACCTGGCTGCTCTCCAGCCACTCTGTCCCCAGCCTGTAGCGCTGCAGGGGTTGTTGTGGCCAAAGTGCAGGACCCGGCACTTGGCCTTGTTGAACCTCGTCCCGTTGGAATCAGCCCAACTCTCCAGTCTGTCCAGGTCCCTCTGCAGAGCCCTCCTGCCTTCCAGTAGATCAACTCACACCCCCAACTTGGTGGTATCTGCAAATTTACTAATGGTACACTCAATCCCCTCATCTAAATCTTCGATAAAGATATTAAACAGAACTGGGCCCAGCACTGATCCCTGGGGGACACCACTGGTGACTGGCAGCCAACCAGATGCAGCCCCATTCACAAGCACTCTCTGGGCCCTGCCCTCCAGACAGTTCTTAACCCAGCATGGAGTGCCCCTGTCCAACCCTGTGGGCTGTCAGCTTTTCCAGGAGAATGCTATGGGAGATGGGTTAAAGGCTTTGCTGAAGTCCAGACAGACACATCCACAGTATTACCCTCATCCACCAGGCGGGTCACCTGACCATAAAAGGAGATCAAGTTGGTCAGACAGGACCTGCCCTTCCTGAACCCGTGCTGGCTGGCTCTGATCCCTTGTCCATCCTGTAGTAGTCGCGTATTTAGGATGATCAGCTCCATAAGCTTGATCTCTGGAAGTATCCCTATATGTTGCTCTGAAGGGAATGGGAGGGACAATTAATTCATATTTCTGCCTGATTAAACATTCTGTTTAAAAGCCTAGCTTTGGGTGTGATGAACTTTGGCCTTCGGACTTTTCTATACAGAAAATTTATGCTTACAAAATTTATATTTGGTCACAAAACATAAAAAATTAATTGAAATTTCTAAAATTTACTTATTGTCATTTTCAATGTAAAACACAATGCATATTTCATTACATATGTCGTCATCATCATCATCATGGCTAGACTTTGTGAACGAAGATTTGAGAAGGGCTCTCCCCACGGTTGCTACATATGTACTGAGCATATGAATGCAAGTTATCTGCAATAATCATATATTTCAGTAAGTACTCAAAAATATAACTTTTATGTATGGCCTATGGGATCAAGGCTAGTTGTAGCTGCAAGGTGGTCTACACAGCTACTTCCAAATCACATCAGCCTGGCGAGTGTCAAGACAAAGGGAGGGAAATGGGTTTCAGCCATAATCCCGTTTCTGTAAATAGTTTTCCACTCCAACTTCCCTGTATTGTTCTGCAATATCTTATGTTTTACAAATAGAATCATAGAATCACAGAATATCCTGAATTGGAAGGGACCCATAAGGATCATCATCCAAGTCCAACTCCTGTCCCTGCACAGGACCACCCCAAGAGTCACATCATGTGCCTGAGAGTGCCATCCAAACACTTCTTGAACTCAGACACAGTTGGTGCTGTGACCACTTCCATGGGAAGCCTTTTCCAGTGGTCAAGCACCCTCTGGGTGAAAAATCTTTTCCTAATATTCAACCTATACCTCCTCTGACACAGTCTCCTGCCATTTCCCTGGGTCCTGTCATAGGTTACCAGAGCAAAGAGATTAGTGTCTGTCTCTTCCCCTCACAAGGAAGTTGTAGACTGCAATGAGGTTTCCCTTCAGTCTCCTCTTCTCCAGGCTGAACAAACCAAGTGACCTCAGCAGCAACTGAGTATGGTTTCCCCTCAAGGCCTTTCATCATCCTGGTAGCCCATAAATACATGCTGCTTCACAACATTCACACAGGTAGTTATTCTCAAAGGAGAAAAAATGGTCCAGAAAAATGCATTCAAACACTGAGAATGCATGCCAAAATATTGGAGTGAAATACTGACATGAAAGGAAGAAATGTCAGAACAAAGCATCAAAGTATGAAAGTGTTATGTGGGGCAATGCCTCAAAGCATTCTAACTGTGACAAGCTGACAAGAAAATCTTGACTTAGAATGAATTTAATTCAGAAAACAGTATGAACAAAGGGCAAATGAAGAAGCTGTGAGGCACAAAGATTCTTCACCTTGGAAGCCCAATGAGGTTTAAAAAGGAAAAAGAAACAAAATCATTTATTTTCATCAATGACTGACTAAGTGACAAGAAAACAAAATTGTTGGATGAAGAAGGGTCTAAAAGAAACTTTCAAAGCAAGTTATTTCGGTGTTCAGAGGAAAACTGAAGTTATGACCCAGTAGGCTAAACAAACAGGGAACAACTCTAATTGATGTGACACCAGGCTGGCACTGGTTGGATTCACAAAACCACAACTGGCTCCCTGGTCCTGCTTTTGTCTTTCTCTTTGCTAATATGCACAGTGGAATTTAAGACTGGCATATCTAGAGATTAGTGTTGCATGAAATATAAGACAAAAGGAAGCAGCTCTTTATTTTCCTTGGATCTTTCCTTCTGGAGTTTCTGCATCCAATTTTACTCAGTGAATACAAATCCAATCTAGATACGAGATCATATTCAGTAATTCTTAAAAATCTCTTGACGGTATTCTGTGTATCACATCCAAGGCTGCTCTACGTTCAGACATAGTCAAATTCAGCTCTTTCTCGTCTATCTTTACTTATATTTCTCAGCTATCTTTATTGATAGCTGCTTGCCATCAGTAAAAAAGATCAGTCCATGATGGTCATCTGACTTTGGGTCAACTGGATAAAACTGTCCAAATCAGAATTTTTACGATGCAGCAGCTGCAGCAAACACAGAGTCTAGTCATTCTATATACTTAACTGAAATTCAGCTTTTGTTGGAACAAAATCCCTTTACTACAATATGAAGGGATGGGTTCAAAGCATTTTCAGTTGGCTCTTTGGAAATCCAAATGAAACCTAGACTGCTACTGAACATCCTGAACCACTTTCAGAAACATCCTAAATGAAACGCAAAAGTAATACTTTGAAGGACTAGCGTGGCCTGACCTCACTTGCAGACTTGATAAAAAGTACAGTCAAAGGTGACTTAGTTGCAGTT
>NW_026087631.1:16059155-16230507 GCF_022539395.1 Myiozetetes cayanensis | reverse complement strand
AAAGACTGGATAGTTTCAGTAAGGACACTGGGGATACCTTTTCATCGTATAGTTCAAACAAAACCCTCTCCTAAGAGGAAACTGAAAGTAAGTTTTTATATTTTCTGGATGTGGGAGCTTTCACCAGAGCTTGAACAAAAAGTTGACGCTCTGTAGTAACAGTCCATCCAACGTGTAAGGTAGTACAGAGACTGAAATTCTGGATACCATCTCTTCAAGAGTGACAGAAGGCTTACAGTAGGGTGGAGACCTAGCATGAATAGATTGAAAAGTGTTTTTCATTTCTATGCCTGTGCCCTTTCATAAGTGTTAGAGCTGTGTTCATTAGTGCAATTATTAGTCGTAAAACGTGAAATAGATAAATACCTTCTTTACTAACACCTGGATATTTGTTACCTTTGTAACAAATACCCTTTGTGTATTTGTTACAGGGATGCTCTTGTAAGAATGCATTTTACTAGTAAAAAACGTATCTTCCTCTAATCGAGATGAAATGAGGGGATTTGACCACGTATAAAGGAATGATTTTTAAAAGTGCAGTCTATTAAATAAACTTTTCTTGTGTATTCTTCCAATTTGCTGAGGGAAGGATGAACTGTAATTACAAAGCAGCTCTATTCTGTGCACCTCTGACTTTTGTCAGTCAGCTAATGCTAGGGTTCATGCAAATTTCTTTCCCCATTAGGCCAAATCCGGTAAGCATGATGGTGATTGTTGCAGAGACAACTTTGTTACCCTTATGTAGCTGATAAACTCTTTGTCCTAGATGGATTTACAGGAGTTTAGTATCTAAGGCAAGCCTACAAGAAAGTTGGAGACAGACATTTTAGAAAGGCATATAAAGGCCGAATGGGGCTTTGAGCAACCTGTTGTAGAGGAAGACATCCCTGCCCATGGCAGGGGAGGTTGGAATAAGATGATCTTCCCTTCCAACCCAGTCCATTCTGTGAAATTCTGCTGCATTGTACTTATGTATTTCAGGTGTTAATTCTGGCAAAGAAAGATTTCTGCAGTTAATTAATAAACTACCATGTCCTGCTTGGGAGCCCCTGGTGGTCTAGTGGTTAAGGGCGCGGCGCTGTCACCGCCGAGACCCGGGTTCGATTCCCAGTCAGGGACACTCCCTGGGCAGATGGAGCTCGTTAGCCCTGTAAGGCAATCCATCTACATCCTGAGGACCTCGCTGCCACCGTCCAAGCTCGCTTGGCCCCGGCAGATGAACCTTAGGATTAAAGGGTGGGCTCAGTTCCGCGCACACTGTGTCTCACCTAAAAAATCCAATGCGCAGGCTGGAAGGTGGAAAGACCTTCCCCGGATCTTCGCTCGCGAAGACTGGCCATTATTATTATGTCCTGCTAAATGGTGGAGTCTTAAGAAATTCTTGGATGAGAGGTTTCAACCTTTTTGTACATTTTTTGTACCAGGTCATATTTTGTTTACAGAAGGAGCAAACAGTGGAAGACCAGTGTTTCTCTGTGGCATACACTGGCAACTATATTATTGTTAATTGACTTTATTTTAGTTACTTTCTATTTTATGTTTGATACTAGTAACTAACAAAACAAAATCACCGGTGTCCAAAAACTTTTTTGTTTGCATTCCTGTAGACTATATTGTCATAGGTAAAAGGTGTGCAGCATCTGCTTTGTACAGGTAAGAAATGCTTGTTTAGCATATCTCTGAATGGAGATACCTACCTACTAGAGTAGGTACCTACAGTTCTGTGTAATTTAATGGTGGGTGTTGTTTTAGTACAGCTGTGAAAACAGGAAAAAAAATCACACTCTTAATGGAATGTTTTGTTAGTACAGTGTAAAAATTAAGCCTTTGGTTCAAATACTGTACTGAAATAAAGTGTATATGTGCTTTGAAATTAAAGGCAATTTAATTGGGTGGTGATTTAGCTTCTTATCACCAAAGAAACTTGAAAGTTGAATATTATTATTATTGTTATTATAAAAATCCTCCAAGGAAATAAGACAAGTAAAGGACTGTGATGTCTGTTTCCTTTCTGGGAGTTTTTGAATTCATTGGCTAATTTCAGAGAAATTGGAAAGGAGTAGAGACCTTAAAAGTCACTTGGGTTTGGGTTTTTTAATTATAATTTGCTTAAAGAATACTACCTCCTCTCAGCTGTTCTGATGTAATAAGGAAAAAAAAATGCAAACTTTGCATTGTTTAGGTAACTGTATGAATGAGAGATTTGAGATGACTGTACAGTGTTAAGGATCCAAGGTGAAAAGAAGAGGAAACTGCAGTTGTTGTGGTGAGGTGAAATAAGACAGAAAATAAAAACAAATCAATCCTAATTTTTCAGTTCTTCACTGCAGAATTAGTTTAGACAGTCCATCACTCTTTCTTTTCATGTAAAGTTGTTTGTAGTGTAAAAGCTTCAGAAAGTCACACTATTTTCATGTTAACAAGTAAGACTTGTGCCAAAAATATATAAATGTTCTTTTCCTTTATTGCTAGTTGAATTTATACGGAGGTAATAATAGAAAAAAGCAAGGTCTTTGCAGAACCCGTGGTTAGCAAGATGCAGTAATTTTAGGAAGACATCATCTTGCTGGTGGTAAATAATGTGCTGCAGTTTCAGTGTGCCTGCTTGACTGAAAAATGAAGATTGAAAAGGATTAAGAAACACAATTGGTGTTTTAATTCAGGCATCTGATTACTTTTTGGGGTTTTTGCATTTTGATTTCTGTGTCCAAGGAAGAGTTGGGTAGCAGGGAGGGAGGGTGGAAAGGAAATAAAAACTATAGAAAGTTAGAACAAAGTGAAACAGTTGAAGCCTCGGGTTTTTGAGAAAGAGAAAAATGCATTATTTCTTACCATTTTCAACTCATCACTTTCTATTATACAAAGGAAAGCATAAGTTGGAGAATGAAAATTTCAGTTTTGCCATTATATATCCATTGCATATGATCTTGCTTTTGCAAGGTTTGTCCGTGTTAAGCCTAATTGTATTCTCCTGTTGTGCTTACTCTGAAGGCTGAAGCAATCTTCTTAAAAACCTGCTGCTGTCTCAAATATGTTCCCTATTTTAAAAAGCTTTCTAAGAATTTTCAGGTATCTTACCACAGAATAGCTTCCAAAGTTAAACTTTTCTGGAAACGTTTGCTAGATGGCAGCACATAATCATCAACTACCATGGATGAGGGCAAGTTTAAAGGGAGATAACTCATATTTAATGTGGAAAAATTATCCTTGTTGATCAGCAATATAGAATAGTATGAAACAGAAGCTTTAGAATTGGAGCCGACCCAGATTTGTTTTGGTTTTGTTTTGGATTTGTGTGTTTGTTTTTCAGAACTGTGCTTCTTAAATTATGTTGTTCTGTTTTTACAATCTGCTACCAATATTGTATTATTGCAACAAATGTAGTTATCTTTCTGCCTTCCTCTTTCCTCTTTCTTTTTCTTTTTTTACTGAAGATGAATATTAGTAAGGCATCATATTATGTAAAGCAAATTGTTAGAGTTGAGAGTTGTTTCTGTCTGTGGGATGTGAATCAAATTTGCCAAACTTGATATGGAAACTTTAGTAACAGGTGAATTTTTCTTTTAAATTTGTATTTAATAATTAATTGCATATAGACAAAATAATTGTTTATATAACATTAGAGAATTAAATATAAAAATAAAAATGTTACAGAATTAGAATACTGAATTAGAAAAGGTTGAGCTGTATTTATAAAGCTGTGGGGTTTAGATAATAAAAACTGGTAGCTGCATAATGTTTGTTGTCCATGATAGAGGTGTTCTTTTATTCTTGTATTTTCAGTCTGCTAAACAAAGTGCAGAATTAAAATTATTATGTAGGGAGCTTAGTAATGAAGCTGAAGGGGGTAAATTCCATTCAGTAGTGTTTTGGGTTCCAGCATTTTGTACTGTGGCACTCAACATGTGGCAACTCAGCTCTTTTACTCTTTTAGATTTAAGACTGACATCCTCACCTCTTGAGTTATCCAGGCTGCATTTTAGATAAATGGCATGTTTAGAAAGCAGTCTGGACCTCTGACTTAAGAATTTAACTGGTGCATGGCAAAAGCGCAGATGTTACTGATAATGAAAAGGATCAGACAAAAAGCCATGGGAAATAATTCATGAAGAAGGACTGAGGTAGAGTCTCTGGAAGTCTGAAACTGCAGTTTGAGTTATATCGGTAATTATATGGAATTATATCTGTAACTCTTGAATCTTTTGTCACAGTGCATCTAGAGGTAAACATATATTTGCTTAAATAAAGGCTATGTTGGCTTGCTGTAGCATGGGTGGGTGTCATTTGTCCTTAGGTGGTCAGACACAGCTAAGATGACAAAGATAAAAGAGTTACTGAAATTGCACTTACACATGCCTTCATTTGTAAATTGTGGAAAGGTCAAGTACATGCTTTTAAAAGTAAGTAATTTTAGGTAACCAGAGTTTCTGTATATCATTACAAAAACTTTGGTCTGAATGGAATATCAAGAAGAAATGGAGAGAGGGAAGTTTGAGAGGGTCATTCTTTCCTCCTGGCACTGACTTGTATAACCAAGAACTGCATCATGATTTTTGTCAGGTGCACTAAACATGAAAAACCTTATTACTTACCCATATAATAGTCCTTAACATATTATGTATTTCTATTGTTTACATAGTAGGTCCAGCATGCTTGTATAAATGCAATTTTTAAATTGATAAGAAATTAAATTAACATTGTTTTTTAGTCACTGAATGATCACCATTTCTGCAAGAAACATTCTATACTAGACTTCACCATAGTATTCACTTACATTTACTTAGGATCTTCCTTTCAACCTTTGTCAGACTGCTACATCAGTCAGATGTGATACACCTGTCTGTTTTTGTTGACTTAAGGTGACAACTCAGACATAATTTAAGATTTTGTTTATTAATTGTCTATTTTTTTATCCCACATTTTAGAAGCTGGGATGGTTTTTAAAATTGAAGCTTTTTTTTAACAACTGCTTTGCTGTTCAGACAGATGTGACGTGCTCTGGAAGGAGTGTGATTTTCCAAATGTGGTTTCATGGACACCTGGACTCACTATTTCTGAATCTAGGGCTTTTCACTCTCCTTGCTCCTCTCCCATTCCAGCCACATGGTCTTGCCTTCCTTTTCTGTAAGCATAATAAATTTTTTGCCAGGGTATTCTTTTTCTACAGATTTAAGGTAGCAGGGTTTAATAGGGAGTAAAAACTGCAGGAATGTGGGACCAAAGATAAATGGGAAGGGTGGAGATGGACTATCCTATCAAAGTGAGCTGTTGTTGTAAGCATTCAATTTTTTAGTGTTTTAGACAGGAATGACTAGTGTTACCTAAGGTATGTTGTGACATTTTAAAGTGCGTTCCTAGACCTTCTTTGCCAGTGATTAAAAAAAGAATCCGAAATTGAAGCTTTCAGAATAATACTGACAGAGTGCTATAGGCACTATGGTGTTTAAAACAGTCTAAAATACTGCGCAGCCACCCCAGTGCAGTGATCCGGGCATCTCACTGAAGATCTGTTTGGTATGCTATCCCCTGGACTATGTGGTAATCTAGGAGTTCCATTAGGGCCTTTTAATATTCGTGTCTGATGACTATAGCTGCCTAAAGGGGAAGGGAGGCTTGAGATGAGGCATCTGACCAGTGAACTGGTATTGAACTGAGTTGTGTGATGTTTTACTGCTCATAATTTAAAGTATACTGTCTTTTAAGGCATGCCTTTGTCTGATGGGGGAAATGCAGCATTTTTAGTTTAATGGCTTAGTTGTAAAACTTTCCAGTAGTAGAGAAAGCTGATATATAGATTCCCTCACTCTGCGATGAGTTGAATCCTGTGATCTCAATGGCCAGCAGAGTGCACTAATCACAAATACTAACAAATACTATCACTGGGCTACTGTCTGGCAAAGAAGGGAGATCTTATAGGGTGAGGGGAGCCTAGTCCATGTATTTCACCAGTGGGAGCATTTCTGTAGCAAAAGCCCTTGGCAGTGCTCCAAGGGCTACTTATCCAACAATTAGCATAAAATGCATGAGCTCCCTGAAAGGAAAAACTGAAATTCAGGACCCTTTACTCCTGATAAAATTCTTCTTGCTAGTCTACTGATGAGTTCTCTTTTGCTGTTTTTTCTCTGGTTTATGGGCCTTGTTTGATCCAGCTATCCATACTATCCAGTATGCTGCCCAGGCATACTTCCTTGAAGTAGAAGCGTTTGTTCTAGACTCCCTCACACTGAACTGAGTCTGTAATATTATGTTTCTCAGTTCTGTTAAGTGCCCCAACATCTAGACAGTTCTTGTACTGTTCTGAGCTATCTCTCAGTGTGGTTAAGCTGTATCGGAGACTCTTGTCTCTTGTGCAACTTGAGTCAGCTTTAAGTTTATCCTGGACCAAAATTATTCTTAAGGTGTAGTGGCTAGCACCTAGGTGCTTTTGAAAATGTGTCTAGGATGCTCTGTGGTCAAAATTTAAGCCATGACTGAATACTGGCGCTGCCAAGATCTGGGAATCCCTGACTTGCATATGGTCTAAATACTTCCTTGAAGCTGGTCATACAGTCTCTTAAATGTGGTCTAAAATCTCTGAACAGCATATAAACAACTTATGAGACCTGAGAAAGGATAAGTTTCTACACAATTCAAAACTAAATACCTAATCTTTTCCATCAGTTAATTTCTTAGTATACTGGCAAATCACTACTCTTTTTTTCTGTAAATTACAAGTCTATGCAAAGTTGGAAAGGAAACGTGGTTTTCTCTTTAAACTCTGGAATACTTGGCAGCAGTCACTTTAGATCTATGGAAATGCATGTAAAAATTCTTGCATTAGTTGTGTTACTAATAATTCTAGGCACAACAGATTCTTGAAGAAGAAGAAAGTTGTGCTACACTCAACTTGGTTTCTGCTTAAAACAGTTGAAGTGTTAAATTACTGACATTCTTTTACAGACCATGTAAATGTCCTAAGGAAAAGGTCTTATGAAAGCTTATGAAATTTCCAAACTTATACTCTGTGAGATAGAATTCTGAGCAATTGTGGCTTTTTTTTTTCCCTAGGAACTGTTCCAGCAGCTGTTTCTAAAGTTTCTAGAGTTGCCACATCATCAGTTTTACTAATATTAGCAGCAAATTCTGATCTGCTATTCACATAGGTTTTGTTTCAGCAGATTACTGAAGCAATTAAGCTTGGCAAACTAGGCAGTTTTTTGCTTCTGGCACCATTGTATACAGACGTTATCAGACTACTGAACATCGGGATGGTAATGAACACTTTTTCTTAGCTTAAGTGGTTTATATAAAGTGTGTGTGGTAGGCCACGTAGGCTAGTAAGATGCTCTCATAAAACAAAACATCTGTGGTTCCTTGGTGTGGTAGTGTACTATAATGAAAAAAACATGCAAATGGTCATGGGAAACTTTGTAACTTTTATTTTAAAGGAACTGTGAGATACTTGCAGTACACTGTAGTTTTTTTGTCAGATGTAATTTATGGCTATATGTGCATGAGCAAAATACAATTTTAAAAAGGGTTCTATTACAGAAAATGTGCGTAATTGCTTAGTGCTGTCATTGCAGACGTCTTTCCGCAACCTTTGCATTGCAGGGTCTGGAGCTTGCTGCCAAATAAAGAAGGAAGCAATGGGTGTAGAAGGGAAGGGGTTGTGATAGACTTTTTCATAATAGAATCTGGGGGCCTGGAGGAGGGAGTGTTCCTAGAAGGAGAATAGTAATCAGTTGTGAATTCATTGCAAACTGCTTTTAGGTATGGCAACGATAAAATTTTTTTCAGTTTGTCTTATACTGTGGAGGTCAATGGTGAAGAGCAATTAAGCCAGCTACTACATTTGGTGACTTTTTTAATTGTACTTTAAATCATATAAGGGAAAGGAATTTAAAATTCTTACACTGATTTTATAATAAGAAAATCAGTATTACGTTATTTCTGTTGCAAAGGGTTACGGTGATAACTGTTTATTCATATGGTATTTAATACCAAATGAAGTGCTTATAAGGGGAGACTTTATCACTCTACAACTACGTGAAAGGATGCTGTAGTGAGGTGGGTGTTGTTCTCTTTCTCTATGTAACAAGACAAGAGGAAATGTCATCAAATTGTGTCAGGGGAGGTTTAGATTGAATATTAGGGAAAATTTCTTCACCTAAAGGGTTGTCATGTGCTGTAACAGGCTGCCCAGGGAAGTGGTTGAGTCATCATCCCTGGAGGTATTTAAAACATATGTAGATCTGACACTTTAGGGACATGGTTTAGTGATTGGCTTGGCAGTATTTGGATTATAGTTAGACTTTATGTTCTGAAGGGTGTTTTTCAATGTAAATGATTCTGTGAATCCTCTTTGCTGCTTTTTGAGAGCAGATTAGAAAAAATATGAGGTCATGTACACGTATGTTAATGTAGGAAGAGATGAGTGAGTAGAGGCTGGTTGCATGAGAGGCTGGTAAAGACTGTTTTGAATAGCAGCTGCTTCAGAGGAATGAATAGGGGATTTCATTGGAGGCATATATCTCTGGAGAAACGCAACAAAGAAAGTTGGTAGCTCGGGAGAGTTAACTTATACTGCATGTTAAGATACGAATTCCAGACAATATAAAGCAAAAGGGAAGCTAAGGTGATTACTTACTTATGAAGCAGTTGAGGAATAGTGAAGGAAGGACTGGAACAGAGAGATAGATGGTAATTTTTTTAATATTCCAACCCTCAAAATGAAAAGTGGGGTGAGCAAGATGAAAATAGGGTGAGGAATGAGGAGAGCTCATAAGCAGGGGAAAGGGAGAAACCTGTGTTTGGCAAGAAAAAACTGGAGATTGAAGAAGAAGGGAATCCTCCAGCAGGACAAGCACTTGGTGTAGAAGAGAAGTTTTAAATGGCTGGAGAATGAACATACTGTTGGGCAGACGGGTAACGTGAGAGCACTTGTTCTATCACAACAAAGAAGATTTTGTAGGAACCTTTGAGCATTGCTCTGAGTTGTTAATAATTAATACTGGGATAGTTGTAGATCTCTTGTAGATCTGATGTCTTGGCAACTGATTGAGAAGTAATTGTTTGAAGGTACGGTTTCTAAATGAATAGTGTATGTCAGACATCTGACAGTGATATTTTAAGGTCTTTATTCTATCTACTTTTCATACTTGTCCTTTTCCTCAGCTTCTATTTTATGTCATGAAGAAAATTCCAGGAATAATACAGCTGATTAGATTTTATTTCTTTTAAACACTGACTTTCTCATGTGTTTGTGTTTATGAAAAATTCTCATCGTGAAATGGGTCTTTTTAAACTGTTCTTAAGGAATAAGGAACACTAACTAGTGTAGCAAAATAGTTCTCCATTCCCGCTAGCAAAAATTTTTCCTGTCCTTCCAGAAATTTTGAAAAGTAACTTACATGTGTGAGGGTTTAGACCTGACTCCCAGTCAAATGCTCAAATCCACAGTGAAAACCTTCCCCTCCCCCGTTCTCCCAGGGCAAAGGAAAAAAACTCTTGAAACTGAAGATCCCTGAACCAACCAAATTATATCAAAATACAAATTTTTACATATAACACAGTTATATGCAATTAAAATACTGTGTCACAGCAAAGGAACCCCAATTACCCCCCAAAGAGAAAGGGAAAGGAAAAAGGGAAAAAGGGACAAAAAGAAAACTAAAACAGATATGCACAATCGAAACCCGGGAACAATTCAATGAAGAACTAACAAAAGGAAATCTTACTACTCTCCTTGAGACAGCAGAATTGCGCCAAACGACCACCCGCACTCTCCACCTCCCAGGGCCAACAAGGCCTCCCTAGGCTTCCCTCCTCCTCACGAGTAGAACTGACAGCAGAGAACCTGCACCTTCAGATCCACCGGAAGAGAAGAGAGCAAAGGCTTCTCTCCCTTCTTATTTATACCCTCGTTTACATAAAAATCATGGAATACTGGGAACGTGGCCACTTTCTTGGTTACGAGCTGGTTGCCAGGAAGGCCTAGTTGAAAACTATCACAACATGGTAGTACCACTCTTTAATACTTATTTATTTATTTGTTTGCATCATCTGTAACTGCTGACTGAAAAACGTTCCTACAAAAAATTTAAGTCATAGACACATTAGAGTAGAAATCAACTTAATGGAAGAGCAGTTTTCATGTGAGAAATAGCTTAGTATTTCAGAGTCTGTCAGGCCAATAGTATTGGAACATTTGAAGCCAACAGTAGTTCACATTCTGGTGATTTTAGTAGTCTTTGACACAGGCTGAATGTTCATCTTGTGTAAGTCAGAAAAATCTGTGATGCAAATTTAGATTTCCATTATATCAATTTTTATCATGGTGTGTTTCCTTAGACCATGGCTATTGCTAGTCACTGGAGTACTCTAGGTCTGAGTAGGGGTTGTACTCATTGAATGTGTTGTGATACTTGTGTTTTACATACATGCCAAGTGTCCTTGTGCTATGGGCACCATAAGACACATGAGAAGCTAGACTTGATAGTCCATTAGTAAACGAAGTCTGAAATATTTTGCTTTTGTTAGCTTTCTTTTTTTCCGTAAGGAGAAGACAGATCTTTTTTAGGAAGATACGCAAAGATACCAAATACTTTGAATGTGTAAAACTGCAAATACATCTTTTCTGTTCTTTTTAACAGAGGATTTCTTCCTTTGAAAACCTGACTACTAAATCCTTACTATGTGCTTATCACAACAATTTTTTTTTTTTCCAGGCAGGGGAAAAAAGTGCTTGTGATTTTTTTTTCCACCTCCTAGAACTTCACTCATAAACTTTTATTTGATCATTTTATTAGACTAAACATCATTCCTTGCTTTCCTTATTATGCTCTGTTATTCCATGCCATACTTCTCTACTTACTTACTATGTGAAGGTTTTTGTTACAATCTTACAACACTATTTATATAGATGATTTTTTTTCATTCTGAACTTTATAAGTGTCATATCTGAACATCTGACAAGAAAACAGACACTTGGGAGTTACAGATTAGAGACAGGAGAAAAATTTATCCTCTGTTTAAAATATGTTTGCATGACAAAAGTTTCTTCAGGTTGTGAGGAGGGTGTAGTACAGACCTGCTTATCCCTCCAAAATGTATCAATACTGGTGATACTTACTCATATGATGAAAATTAACTATAACTTTTGCAAGACTTAACTTGAGTCCTGGTTTGCTTCTATCCAGAAATGAAACTGAGTTTCACTTTAGCAGCAGGAGTTGATAGCTGTTAATTTTGTTGAGAGTTGATTGTTCACCTTTTTTGATAGGAGTTTTCACATACCTAAAGAACCTTCTAGCCTTTTGCTTTTCCAGTGCTTATGCCTCATCTTACTTGTACAGAGAGGGATAAACTTTACAGAGGAAGAGTTTGAAGAAAAATAGTTTAAAATAATAAGAAAAAGTTTATTGTTCTTATAATAAGATCAGATACTTTTAATTTCAGTTTTCACAATGTAGGCTATACCTATATTTGTGGTCAATATAAAAATTGTGGTATTTAGTGTATTTTTTTTATTATTCTTCAGATTTATAGGGAAGTGGAAAAGTGATCTAGTAGGTATTTCTCCAACTTGATCAGTCCTCAACTACTTTGTTTTATTTGTTTAAGGAACTTAAAACAATTTTTCTTTAATGATTCTTTTATGCTTGCATAATTACAACTGTGTTAGTAACATCGAAATATAAATTTTGAAGTGGATGAGTCTAACTACATCCTTTGCAAATACTGTGCTGCTGTAACGTTGCACAGGCTTTCCGTTCTTTCCCTGGCCTCTTGGTGTGTGAGACTAGCATAGGCTGAGAGTAATTGAAGTTACTATAAAAGTATCTTTTTTGCATGAAGTATCTTGCACAGAACTTTTCGTTCTTCTATTCCATTCAACAAATCGTCAGGGTTCTAATTTCCCTGGAAATTTCAATCACCAGATTAAAAACATCAGTCCAAAGAATGTGGTAAGAATAAAATGTATTGTGTGTGTAAGCTGAGAACTAGTGATGCCTGGCATGTTACAGCTTTAGACCAGTGTTCCTTAAGACTTCATATGAGTATGCTCAGTTATTCCTCTGTCTCTACAAGTTTTTAGACTGTTATGCTTGGGGTTGCTCTCTTTGAGTGCTCTCTATAACTGTATTTATGGTCTTTTTCCCACCTGTTTGGACGATCAGGAGATGTGACTGGTGTTCTGTGGCTGGTTTGGAGCCAGACATGCTGGCAAATGAGTATGCACGTACTATTTGGCAGCCAAAATGGAAAAGATTTGAATTCTGCTTGTGGATTTCTTCCATGCTAGGCATGCTAATTTTAGTTCTTATCTTCTACTTGGCTACTAGTCTTCACAAAATGTGTAGGAGCTCTGGCCTGTGCTGATTTGTCAACCTTGGTTTCTGTTTAATAAGCCCAAAAGTTACTGGAGAGGGATACTGACAGACAAAAAAAAATGTGCTGACAAACCTAATTTCCTCAGAAACCAGGCTAATAAATATACGGTTTTGGCATTCCAGTCTTTCAGAATACCTGGGAAAAGTTGTAGCATACTGGCACTCAATTCTTGAAGTTATGGTGATTTAGGAGACCAATGCCACCATCTCTTAGCAAAAATGATCATTAAGTAAACTTAATTGGAAATACTGAGTAACTAAGAAATTTTTAAAATTTAAATTTTGGAAAATAAAGTGAAGAGGAACTTGTAAGTTGACATGGACACAATATGTTTTAAATGTAGGATAGGATACGGTTTCCCTATTTTTTTTTTTTTTGCATGTAATTTATCATAACATCAATGTTAATTAAAAGTAGTTTTACAAATTTATGTAATGATTAATGAATTTCAAGTCTAAATAAACTATCAAAAAGCAAAATTATACATAGAAGAATCAGTTTGGCTGGCAGTCTTCAGAATTTCCATCTTAAGCTTTGAGTTAGCTCAGATGCTGATTGTCAGCTTACTTATTACATCCATCATAAGCTGCACCACCTTTCTGGGTACAGACCATGTCAATGGGTGTTTTCCAAAGCACTGCTAGAACAAGTGAATGCATGAATGGTTTGAAATCAGTTCTACCAGTGCAAAAAGAGGGGGCAGCATGCATTCTGGTTGGGCTAATTGACATGCAGCTGCTGCTCTCCCTGTTTTCCCATTCACATCCCACCCTCAGTTAGTACCTTTATACAAGCAGAATGATCACCTTACAGCTGGAGCTGAGCAGTTGTGTTGTGGTTCAGAAATAAATCTTGATGTTTTACTTAATGCCAGAGCAAAGGTGCATGCTAATATGAGTCAGACAGTGTGACTGTTGACATGCTGTTTGGCCGCAGAACATCGGTGGCCTGTTGTTGAGGGATGGATGATCCATGAATGCCCAAGTCATGTAGTTTCTTGAAAGTGAACTGTAACATGCAAAGAATAGGCTGGATAGACAAATGATAGGAGAACCCTTGAAACACATACTTAATCAAGTGCAATTTACTAGCTTCTTATTTTAAAACTCACAAGGCACAATAAGGCCAAGTGCAAGATCCCACACCTGAGCTGAGGCAGCCTGGTATCAGTACAGGCTGGGAGATGAAGGAATTGAGAACAGCCCTATAGAGGAGGACTTGTGGGTCATGAAAAGTTGAACATGAGCCAGCAGTGTGCATTTGCAGCCCAGAAAGCCAATCGTGTTCTGGGCTGTATCAAAAGCAGTGTGACCAGCAAGGTGAGGGAGGAGATTCTGCCCCTCTACTCTGCTTTTGTAAGACCCCATCCTGGAGCACTGCATCCAGCTCTGGAGTTGTCAGTACAGGAAAGACATGGACCTGTTCAAGTGGGTCCAGAGCAAGGCCACTAAAATGATCAGAGGGGTGGAACACCTCTCCTATGAGAAAAAATGGAGAGTTGGAGCTGTTGAGCCTGGAGAAGACTCCAGGGAGACTGTGTTGCAGCCTTTCAGTACTTCCGGGTGGCTTATAAGAAAGATGGGGGCAGACCTTTTAATAGGGCTTGTTGCAATAGGACAAGGGGTAATGGTTTCAAACTAGAAAAGGTTTGAATAAGACTACATGTTAGAAGTTTTTTTCAGTGAGGGTGTTGAAACATTTGAACAAGTTGCCCAGAGAGGTGATAGATGCCCCATCCCTGGAAATACTCAAAGCCATGTTGGATGTGCTCTTAGCAACCTGTTCTAGTTGCAGATGTCCTGCTTGTTCCATGGGATCCACGCAAAACACTGAGTTCAACCAAACTGTTTTGTGATTCTGTGAATATTGAACAGTTAAGTGCTATGTAAAAGGAAATGAGAGAAGGTACAGAAGAATATAAGGGAGGAGTGCTATGTTCACAGTTTGCCAAAGTTTATGCACTCATACCATTCCTCTCTAGTAAACATTTCTACTGTGCATTTTTTCAAGTGACTGATACCTATGTCTGAGGTAATCCCACCAAGGTAGAGTGAGGAGAAAATGATCTGATGCACTGATTTGTCCTGTCAGCTGAGCTGTCAGCAGCTCTGCTGCTACTTTTCATGCAAGATGGAATGATATCTAGTGAAATGCTTAATTTTTTAAAATATCCTTAGAATAGAGGTATAAGTTTGTGAACTTCTTTGACTGTCTTTTTTTGACAACCATGAAGTTTTACAGAAAGGTGCTTATTTTACTTTAAGTGGAAAAAGATGAACAAGCAATGTGATAATGCGTCTTAAAGGAGGGGAAAAAAAAGAGAAAAAATGACAATCCCAAGCCAAAGCAATCACACCACCACCCATACCTCCAAATTAATACTGGAAACACTGTGGTTGCATTTCTGTATCTGTTACGGGAACGGTGTCTTACCCAGTTGTGCAACAATTTTCTTTTCATGATGACAGTTCAACTCTACAGGTTTGGATCATGTTTGCAACCCATATAATTAATGTAAAAAGTTACACAGGTTGGTGGTGAGACAGAATCGGCAAGGTATGGTGTTATGTTTCAGATTATGCAAATAACGTAGATTCATAATGTTACCTTGGGAGCAGTGCTTCTTTTCATCTGATTTTAAAAGGTTCATCATTTGAAAAGGGAGAAAAGCCCTCAGCACTCACATTATTTATTTTTGTGTGTTCATCCTAATAATTCTTCTCACTACTGTTACTGTCTTCCTGTAAAATTAAAGCTTAGGGAGGTGTGAAATTCACATGTAGCTTCTAGCTGGAGGTCTGGTCTAATTAAGAAATCCTAGACATGGGATTGATTTGAGCTTTGGTGTATTGACTGCCTAGATCACATCCTCCTACAACATTCCATGGAAATATTTTTAGCAGAGTGCTAGGTAGGAGTTTTCAAAATCTAATGCAGCTGATTAATTAAATAGAGAGTTAGACATCACCTTCAGGTAGTCCTGTGTTTTGGAAGACTTGTATAATTTTTATTTCCATGTGGTTAGGTATGAAATGTAATATCACATCTTTAGGCTAGTGTGTCACAGTTTTTCTTATCTGGATGTTTACAACTACTGCTGTTGATGTAGGGTTTAGAAATGTGTCTAGCCAGCTCATGATTCTGGTTTGGACTTGAATACTTTCTGAACTACTACATAGAGTCTGACTCCATGCAGTGAGACACCGACTTTGAAGCAGTAAATCTATTACATTTTGGTCTTTGGCAATGAGCAAGTAGTTCTAGGCTAGTCTTACTCCCTCCCAACTATCTTAGATATTTGGAATTGCTTTGCAAAACCTTGAGATGAAAATGGTACTCATTGTGGTTTCCACTTGGAGAAATTATGCTAGAAATGACAACTATTCTCCATGCAGGAGGAAATACAGTGCTATATTGAATAAAGAAACTCATATTTCAGTGATTCAGTTGAGAAAGTACAAAGAAAGCAACATGGGCACACTGTGGAGGAAGGGTTTGACAGTAACTCACAAGGAGTATGTGCAGTACTTTTCCTCTGAGGAAGGTGGAAATATGCCCAAGTGCGCAGTGTGGTTTTTTTCATTCATCTTCAGCAGCCCTCTCTGGGAACCTGATGGGGGGGAGTGTCCAGAGGCCTGAGAAGCTTTATGGATGCCTCCAGCTACTGGTGGCACTTCTGCCTGCTTTCAGCAGCAGGGTGCAATAGTTTAATCCAGAAGAATTTGCTCATGTTTCATGAACTGTGCATTTTGTTAGATGTATGGGAGTATAATTGAATCCACGTGATTCACACCTGTTTGCTGCATGTAGCTGAAGACAGCAAAAGCAAGATTAACACCACATTGGTATGGCACAAACTAACAAAAAAACTATCTTCCTTAGCACTATCTGGCATTTGATATGTAAATTAAGTAAAGGGGTAGCTCGTTTATTGTAATCTGGTTTATTGTAGTCCATCTCTGTCTCCTTCTGCACATTCTTACTTTTCTGTTTTGCCCTGGAACTAGCTAATATTCCTGTGACCGTGAGGGAAAACAGTTTAGGAAACTGATCTGGCTGAAAATTCACCTTGTTTTGTTTTGCTTATACATTCTTTTTTGTGGTATATTTTTGTATAAAATTGACCCAGAACTGAACCGTGATACTCTACACAGGTGTGTTGTGTTGTTCTTGTTGCCTTTACCATCCTACTCATAGATGTTTTCATAATGCAAATATGTGAAACTCTTAAGTCTACAATTGCCTATTTCTGCATATTTTGACATCTATAAAATATATACCGTAATATAGGGATTCTTTTTGAAAAAAAAAAAAAAGAAAAAAGGAAATTTGGCAATTGCTAACTTTTCCTAAGAATCTAAAAATCATTAGATCTTTCAAGTTGACATTCCAGATAATAGAGAGAAATATTTGTAATGAAGTTCCAGAAACATTTTTTCACTTAGATTATTCACTCAAAAGATTATGTACTATTGTTAGTTCTGGCTAATATGTGATCCAGCTGCAGGTGTTTTGAATTTTAAAACTTGCTGTTGCCAAATAGCACCAAAAATTAACATTGAGAATGCTCTGTTGCCATGGTAATTTCTTGGTTAGAAGACTGCCAAGAAACTATAAAATTAAACCAGTGCTTTTGATGTGCCCTAAAATGAGGAAAGGAAAGAAGATCAGTGAGAACTGAAACATTACTTAGTTCCATGTTTTTCTTGTATTGAAGAGAGCTTGAATACTCAACTTAAATACATTTCACCTTCTGTTTATTGTTTGGTTGTTTTTTTTTTTTAACCTGGATTTCTTGCTTTGACATTTGTTGATGTGTAATTTAAACAATTTGCAAAACTTTTTTAAAAAAACCATTGTACAAACAACTGATTTTAGTGTGTTTTTAATGACGTTCCCTTTCTACTTTACCAGCACTGATTAAACTTGAGTGAGTTAAAAAGTAAATCTTTTATTGCAGTAAAATCAAAAAAGTATTACATACTTTTGGGCACACTCAAATATTTTTTCCTTTTGCTTTGAGTCATTTTAATCTTAATAGTGTGAGGCTCTCATTTCACCCTGCAAGGGTGTTCTTGGCATTAAGAGAATCCATGAGGACTGAGGTATATCTTGTACCTACAATTTCATTTTTTTCCTATCGTCCATTCACTAGACTTATATTGCAAGATGGATTTGGACATGTTTGTGTCAAATTACAGAACATTGCTTTAGGAGTGATATCTTCAAATTGTAAAATGAAATATTTTTGCATTTGTGTCTGGGCCTTGAAGACAGTCTTCATAGGGGAGAGACTTTACCATGCTGGGGGAAAAGTCTGGAGGCCTCTGTTTGACCTCTGGGTGTATGTTTGTTCAACGTTATGGATATTTCACAATGTTATAAACTCTCACAATTAGTTTTTTTAGGTGAGGTTAGATGCAGTGTCCTTACTTGAGAACAAAATGATTTGTCTTTTCTGGTTGCTTGTACTAGAACTAGGAGTAGACTGTGTGCTGGCATAAAGCAGAAGTAGATGAAGAAATTCTGGTCTGTCTAGTGCTGGTTGTTTAAGGATTTAATAATTTAAGTGCATTATTGGGTCACAACCAAAATATTCAGTACCTCATGGGCTGAAACCCAAGAAGAACAGTTGTATGTGCTTCAGGCTGCTTAGAGGAAAAAGACATGTCCATCAGTTTATTGGCTTTCATGCATTTTGGATAGCCAGGGCTGACTGCCTAAGTTAACTTCTAGTAACTTTGAGTTAAGAAGTATTTAAGACATTCTGGGTCCTTCAGGTAATTTCATGTACAGTACCACTTTTACTTTTTCTTCACAGTTGTTCTAGTATTTCGGTGCTTTTTGAATAGAATATACTCAAATGAATCATAGGCAGAAACAGGTTAGTGCTTCTCATAATCTCCTGGATTTTTTTTAAAGAATGGTATTGGATTTTTTTTTTTTTTGTTCAAGTACAGTTGATACTATAGTTCAGAGTAGGCACGTACCTTTCTTGATACATCTACAAATCTTTAGTCACACTTTATTTTTTTCTAATTGGCTGAACACTAGCTTAGTTTGGAGGCATGTTGCCTGTACAGACCTCAAAACAAGTTTCAGAAGTGGCCAAGTATAACATTTTATTTTAATGTAATGTTCCTTTGAGAACTTTGCTGCTGTTGTTTAAAAAATGTGAAGGCAAATACCTTTGACTAGTCATGTGGATTTGAATGTAATATTGCACCTACACTGTCATTTTGTCCACATTCCTTGGTGTATTTTTGTTGCCATCCCTAATATGAGGATCGTTCTGTAGTGATTTTGGATTTTGGAACCAAAACCTGATTTTTTGGAGTTGTTTTATCTAAAAATAACTTAGGTTTCTCTTAAGGAAACTTGAAAATTTTGATACAAGTTTTTTTGAAACAGCTAAATTAGGGAAGGCTCTTAAAATAACTTTCTATTCTATTACACATGTGTCTTGTCTTGTATTTTATGTTCAGTAACCACGTCCCATTAATTTAAAAGCATAGTGTCTGTGATCCAAAGCCCTTTCCAGACAGTCTAACACTGATTCAGGCACTGATTCAGCCCTTCCAAGACTTTTGTTAGTTGAAATTAATTTGTAACTATGAGTGAAATACCAGTGTTCTAACTGAAGTATTTTCATGGGGGAAAAAAATCCAACCACATAACAACAAAACAAAACAAAAAAACCTAGAAGGAAACTTAAGAGATCAAAGGTACAATTAAGTAATCCTGTGTTGGTTTCTCTCCCTTAATTCCTTCTGCTTGGCATGAGAAGGGCTTGGATATGCTGAGGATTCAGAAAGCCTGATTGGACTACCACACAACATAGCAAATCTCTGGAAATGCTTATTAACCCTTCAGGGTTAACCTGGAATAGGAAGGCAAAGTGGCTGAAGCTATTAGTTTTTTCCTTTCTCAGCTGTAAATTCTGGGTTAAGTACAGTTCTTGTGATACGTTTAAACACACACTTGTTAGATGGATTCTTTGCTAGAAGTCACCATCTTGGTTTGATATGTACCTTCTTGTTCCTTTGTACTATGTCATTTGTACCTATCCATTCAAATCAGGGCTCATTTTACTGCCAGATGCTGCCAGGAGTAGCAGAGAGTACTGGGAGCCACGTGCCAAGTATCAATGGAATGTAGGTTGTGCTGAAATCAGCATGTTATAATCCCCCTCAGTAACGTACACTCCTTGGAAAAGGTGAATTGCAGGAGAGAATTTCTAGTTCTAGTCTGCCTACTAATCTGCTGATTCTCAGCTGTGCTGTTCGTTTTTCCTTTCTTGAAGCAGCAGCAGCTGTTGTCTGCCTATGGCTTGAACTGCTTTGTGTGCAGTTGGCTGGTACACCTCATGTTTTGTGACAGTCCTTGCTGCAAGTTGCATGCTCTTGGGTTGATGGTGCCTTTCTTTGTGGAAAACATGCGGTCATGGAATTTTTTTGTGTTTCATCTTTGTTTAGGATCTGTAGTAATAGAAACATAGTGTACTGTGAAAGTGCAGAATGCATGTGATTTTTATTCATAACCATAACTCTGGAAAGATGCTCATGTGCCTTCATGCTATGTGTTACCACCTAGGCTTATTTCTTAAAAGTGAGTTCATTTCCTCTGTGATTTCTTTTAGATATAATAGTTTATGTGTAATCCATATCTATTCTTACTTTGACATTATCTATTATTAACAATTCATAAATACAGGTATTTGGCACTATTAATAACTAGCAACAGCTAAAGTGTCTCGTAGTGTTTTCCTACAGAATAAAGAAATGTCTTCAACAAATGAAAGCATCTCTTGTTCTTTGTTCAGAGTAATCCTTGAAGTGGTTATTTCCACTTACAATTTCAGACTTCCCTAATTTCCAGGAATCTTAAAATGTGTTTCTATTGATAGAAGAAATTGTTTGGTTTGAGTTTTGCTTGTGTTTATTCTTTTGTGCTTACTGTGACCTCTGAGTAGATTATAAATCCTTATGCATGGTCTTAAAGCATAGTTAAGTCTGACCCTCAAGTTTCAGTGCAAAGACTTCTTGTTGTGTTTTCTTGAACTATTTATAAAAAATACCTTATTATGAATAAATATTTGTTATTATTTTTGAAAAGTCATGACTGTACTTGGTGGAGTTTAGGTTGGTTGGTTGGGTTTTTTATCTGTTGGTTTGGTTTTTTGATTTTTTTAATTCAAGACTAAGTTGCCTCTCTCACTTTGCAACATTGAGCCTAGGAGCCACCCTGGTGGTCTGAGCCCCATTGTTACAGGCACACTGCAAATCTGAAGCTAAACTTTTTTGATTTCTTTCCCAAAGAACTCTCTGCTTTCTTGAGAACTTTATGAGTACTTCTGAGAACACAAGTTGATGCATACTGTCCCGTGTGAAAGAAGTGACTGGATTATATAAATTGATATGCCTAGTCTGCCAAAGAGCGAATACCTTCCCTCATTCCTGCTCTCATGTCTATACAGCCTTCATTGGCTGGCAGCAGGGGAGGCTGGAGTTTGGCTCCTGTAGGCCCTGGAAACATGCTGTGTCTGCATTAATATTTCTAAAAAAAATACATGACAAAATTTTTTTGAGAGAAAGTTAAATATACTTCATGTTTGTATACACAGTAACTAAGATGGAAGGTAAGAGTTATTTAAATTCAAATACATTTGTAGCTTGTGGGTGTTTTTAATGGTAATAAAATAACCAAACCCCCAGCCTCCCCACACTTTCTAAGAAGGCATACCCAGTTTGCATCTAAGTTCCAAACTCATTGAGTGTACATAGTATCAAAGAGATATTCAACCAGAAGATGCATTATTTTCTTTCTTCCGTTTAGAGGAAGATGTAATCTAGGGAGCTGTGATAATTTTAGTCTTACAAAAAAGAAATATCTGCATGCCTAGATGGCAAATGGTAGGATTTGTTCCTTTAGCATGTTAAGACTTGAGCAGTGCTGCAGAGACTTGGCACTGGGTGCTTTTTGGCATATGGTTTCTGCTGTTAACTGAAGTAGAAATGCCTTTGTAAGTAGACCTGTGTGCACAATTATTTTCACTAGGATAACTAAGGTAAGTACTGACCTTGTCTGTAACAATTTTGGAACAGGAGACCAATTTTAGGTCAGTTGTTCTTGTCCAAAAACCTTTACCTTTACACTTCTCTTGGTGCAAGTGACAGTAACGTTGCTCTCCCTATGATTCCCCTCCCAATTCTCCTTCCATGCTTTTTGGCTCCATATGTTTCTTCCCTTCCCTGGCAGAGGAGAGGCTGCCAATCAGCATGTGCTGGGAATGGTTTTGCTCTGGCTGATTCAACCTTCAGTCAAGCCACTCCTGAATATAGCTGAGGGCTTAAAAACTTGCTTGTGTGAGTTACCTGAGCTACAAACATAATCAGGTGGGCTAAGTATGTGTTTCCCTTTTTTTTTTTTTTTTTAAAGTAAGTTATATAGCCTGATCTTTATGGTCTCTGCGCAGGGTATATATACTAACCAGGTATTATGTACCAATGGAAAAGTACTAGTGCTGTTTCACTGGGACAAAAATATGCAAAGTGAAGGCAAAAGGTGAGTCTTTTCAAATCTCTAACTGAGTCTAGCTCTAAGAATAATATTAAAGCATGGCTAGTTAGGAATGTCTTGTCTTCTGTTGAGACCTCAGACACATTTTTAGACTGTTGGTTGTTCTTCCTCAGATGTTTATGGGAGCAGTTTGATTTTAAGTGAAATCTGAATTCATTTGAACTGGGATTTAGGAGGGAATGTGAGGGAATGCACTTTGTTTTCAAAAATAGTTCATTTTGTTGAACTAATTTTTTTAATTTAAGTCAATATAATGAATGTATTGTGTATGGAAACTAATCTAGGAAAACAAGCTTCATAATGTCTCCCATATTTCTGACAGGTTGTGAAGATGAGAAAAGATGTGAAGAAGGCCAGAGTCCTGACTATTCGCAGACTAACCAGACACATCGGGAAATTAAAGCTGAAAAAGTCAGTTTTAAATACAGTGTTCTTGTTTGTGTGTTTGTAAATCAGGCAGTATCTTAATTGTTTTCCAAAAAAATGGAGAAGTGGAAGAAAAATGTACTACACTTAAAAATTTAGGCACTAAAATACATAAATTCTGTTTGACTTGTCTACATATTTTGGATAGACTAGAAATAGTAACTAAAAGCATTTTCATAGAGAAGAATTGATAGGAATTTTTTTTTTTTAATAGGATTTAGTGCGTTGGAAGCTAATCTGAATCACAGAACTTTTCACAGCACTTTTAAAAGTGTCAGACCTGATCTTTTGGATTATTCTACTGTTGAACTTGAGTTACACAATGTTTTCTCACTGCAGTTGTCTTCAAGATTCTATAGCAAAACATAGTTACAGTTGGCATAGATAAACGGGTCATACTTGATTTTTAATAGTACTAATTAGTACTACATAAACAGTTAAAACCATGTTTTGTAGATTGTTTTTAAAGATTACTGGCCTCAAGTAGTTTACAATGTGTCTTATTTGAGATAGTATGAGATACATCTGTTACTGTCTTCAAAGTGTAAATTGAGCATACTCTTCTCACAATTTTAGCAAGTTGTGCAAAATAAAAAGCCCAATGAACTTCTATATTTGAATATTATAGATCAAAAAATCATCATATATGTATTAATGTGCAATATGTAATATATATAAAGTATATATATTTGAGATATTAGTGTCTCCTATTGTTGATATGAATTGTGGTTTTTCTAATTTTCTAATACATTAATAATTCTAATAATCTAAATCTATTAGATACATTATATATAATTAATAATACATTAATAATCTATTAGACATCTAATAAATTCTAAAACATTTTCTAATTACATTTTATCTTTCATATTGCTCTGGTAAATCCTCAGTATTTTCTTCTCTGTTCAGAAACAAAAGCATTAGGTTATGTTCAGCTCTGCTAAAATGTTTGTTTGACAACAAGGGAATGTGTTTATACTCTGTCTTATGATTTTTTAATTTTGCTACTTTGTATTAGCCCATAGGGAAATAAAGTGAACAAAGCTTGGGTTTTCTTAATAAAGACAGACTTCATTTGCAGGGGCTCAGAAGACTTGAAATTAAAGAACCAAAAACGAGCTGAGAGATTAATAGAAGAAATCCATGCAATGAAGGTAATACTATGTTTAGATATTTCAATATCAGAGGCAATAATTCTAGTAAATAAAAACTGTCTGCTTTCTTTAACTGCACTACTGAAACTTAAAGTATTTTCAGAGTCAGTTTGGACATTGCTGTAACACAACTAGAAAATTATCAATATTTACATGTCTCAAGGTGACAGTTTGAATCTTGAACTTTCCAGGCTAAACATGAATTTGTTTAGGGATGTGTGCTGCTCAGTTTTCACTGCAACCATTGAAGGACAGAAATTAAAGTTCTTGTGCTGCTGGGGAGTATGGGAGACATTTTGTGTGTCTGACAGTACAGTCTGTTCTCCCAGCTCTGAGTATAATGCTACTTTTATTTTACTTTCAACTTCAAAGGTCTATAGGAGTTTGAAATTTTAGTTGCAAGAGACTGGTAATGCTTGAGTCAGACCTTTTTTTTTTATTTCCACCTTGGTGTAAATTGATACAGTTTTTGTATCTTTTATATTATGACATATCAGAAAATGCTTCAGCAGTTTTACAACTTTGTAATAGTTTGTACTGATCTCTCAATTTCAACTGATAGTACATCAAATTGTGTGCTGAAAGAGGAGGTTTGATTCCAGCCCTAAGAGTGGAGCACGAGTCGTGCATAGGCTGGTTTTAGGACTACTTTTTTCAGACAATGTGGCTGGTTTGATTGTTTCCTTGACAACTGTAGTGATTAAATCATACTTACCACTGTGTGCTTTTTTGGGTATTTTTTGTTTGTTTGTCTCTTCTTTTCTTTCCTCATCCTTGCTCAGATCTTAGTCTTCCAAAAAAGGTAACCGGAAAGGCTCATTGACCGATTTAGATGTGCTTTGTGCCACATTCATCAGATGGAATCATGGATTTTTAACATAGTTCTTCCAAAATAAGAGTCCTCACAGACTAGTAAGGGGGAAAATGGGCAGCACTATATTGAAGGGTAAATCACTGCTCAGGCATCATGGCAGTAATATTGAGGCATTCTGCTTTACTGACATGCCATCAGTCTTAAACTTGGCCTTGTGTTTGCTCCTTTTTCTCCTTTTTTTTTTTTTTTAATGGCAAATTTATGTGTCTCAGTTTCTAATAGAATTTATCGAGCAATCAGATGTGCTGCAGCTTTGAGTTCACGAGCCCATGTTTTATGGGGCTTCTGTGAGTGCCCTTGAGAGGGTTTCACTGCAAGATTCATTCTGCACACATTACCAGGAGTTTTTGTTTTGTCCACATGGTTCTTTTCCTTCCAGGATTGCCTCATGCAGACATCTTAAAGCCTGCCTACACTCAGGACTTGGCCAAGTACATTCAAGCTGTTTCTTCAGTTGGGATGGTTAGTGTAGGACTTTTAAGTGGTAACTTTAGGAGTGGTTTTCAAGGGAGGATAGATTTGTAATCTGGAGAGCTGAAGGCAAATTCTACTTTGAAATAGTTTATAGAAAAGGAGGAGTCTTCAAAGCAGGCAGCTGAGAAGGAGTGAAAACTCTCCCACTTCTTGGGCATATAGGTAGTAAATGTACTTGATTATCTGAAATTATAAGGTCTGTAAGTTGTCTTTATTGCTAAAAGCAGTGCACCATTATATTAATAAAATAGCAAAAAGGATTAGTTTCTTGGAGATTTTTAGTCTTTAAACATGAACAAATAGACACGTACTAGCTCTACAGTGTATTTGTTTCTTAGACAGAAGAAAAATTATTGTTTCTTATGAATCACAACCTGAAAGGCACTAGTTGTTTACATATTTTTTTTACCACTGTTGATTTCTAGATTAAGAGAGCCTTTTAGTGTTGGCATAGAAATATTGCTCATTCAGCGTGGAAAGGTAAAAAGACAGCTTTCACACAAACCAGTAATGTTATTTGAGATCGTGGAAAATTTTATATTGGTGTAACCTCACTCCCAGCAGCCTTTTGACCTAAGTTATTAATCAAAAGGTTCATAAAAAGCTCTTTGCTTAATTTTAGAATTTTTAGGAAAGAGTGGACGGAATAAAAATGGTAAATGGTCAATGAAGTTGCAACGTAGTCTGGATAATACAAGCCAGCTCTCTTCTAGCAGTTTCATTGTGTGGATCTCAAACACATGTCAGAGGAGATTCAAATCCTTTAAAAATTGATGGCCTGTCCATGTGCAGGATATAGCAATTGTTCATTTTCCATGTTACACCAAGAAGTCCATGAACTTCTAACATGCTCTATGTAAGAAAAAATACCTGTCTTCTCTCATACTGAATGATTAGTCTTGAGGAGCTGCAAACTGCAAAAAAGCAGTCCAGTTGAAAGGACAAAAAAACAATAAAATAACTACGCCAGCAAAAGTGGTTTGAAGCCAGAAAGTGGATATTACCCGAGAATCTGACGATATGTGTCTTTTCAGAATAAAACATTTACCGAAATGGTTACTTAAAACTTCTGGAAATTCTTTATTGGTTGGAGGCATGAAGGCTTGCTGTATGTAGAAGAAAAAGCATATTTGAAAAAAACTAGAAAATGGTACAGTTTTTTTTCTGAATTTTTCCCAGTTGCAAAAGACACCTATTTCTAAACATGTTTTTTTCTTCCATCAGTCAAGACAAGACCCAGACCTCCCTTCCCATTATCATTTAACCAGGGAAAAAAAAGTCTTCTTGGGACTGTTTGCGGCAGAAAAGTCTTTGTGAAGGTCTTTATGTATTCTGATGACCTCAGAAGGTATGAGAGGAGGATTCCACTTCACAGGGAATTTGTTTTGAGCTTAGGGAAGAAAGACTGAAATTCTGGGGCCTTGACACAGTTGCCTGTTTTATTGAAGTTCTTAATGCAATGGCTTAAGTTTCTTGTAGTCACAAAAAAAAATCTAATGGGCTGAAATCCTAATCAGGGAGAACTCTTTGCTTTCTTAAGAATTAACATTTCTGCATTCAGCTGCCTGTAAACCCACAAACTTCTTGTATTGGTTCATTTACTTGGGGAATCTGTTTCTTGGTTAACACAGTATTTGGGTATGGCTGCTGCCACTTTGTGAACAGCTGTTATCTTTCATGCAGGCCATAAGAAAAAGAAAATCAAAACTAAAAAAAAAGAGTTGCCTGATGGTGCAGTGCTTAGAGGCTGCCTGCAGCTCAGCAGGGCATATGAAAGAGACACTGTCCTTCTGAATGAGACACAAATATGAACTTTCATTTACAAGATCTTAAGTTCTCATTCTACCATGGATCTTTAGCAACTACAGTCTGATATAATGGGAAAGACAAAATGTTTGCTATTATCTGATAACTCTCATCGTATCACTGGCTCTTGGGGTGCTTTCTTCCTGTCCTCGAGTAGAGTTTAAACAGATAGTGCTTACATAATTTCACTATAAATATACTATTTCCTGGGAATGGGACAGTATTAGGTGCTTCCTTTTTAGATTAAATACTGTTCTGTGTCTATTTTTTTTTTTAATATGCTTTCTGCAGTCACACATGCACAGTTCTGCATATACTGAAAACTGTATGAAGAAACTTGTTGTTATTTGAATTTGCAAATAGTATCTATTGTTGTATTATTGTTAGAATGACATTTTTTATTCTTTATATTTTCATTGTTAGAACTGGATAATAAAAATAACTTAATTGGCAAATACAATTAAAAATATCTCAAGCACAACAATCAAAAGTAAACATTGAGAGAAATGAGAGCAGTTAAAAATTCCAGCTACGTGGATACAGGAACTGGGTTAATTGTTTGCAGGAGTTCTCAAAGCTATTGGAATAATACACTGGTTTTTGAGTTCAGCTTTCATTTTGCCAAAAACTTATAAAATATTCATTTAACAATTCATGAAAGATGGGAAAAAAGAACAGTATGATCCTTTCTAGTCCTTCTACAATGATACTACTCTTTTGAAATGTAAAATTGTGTATACTTACAGGAATTTCTTTAGTTGTTTGTCAGGTCAGTCAAAATAGATTAATTATCCATGGCAGAGTACTTCATACCATATTTAGGAAGCTATTATATTTTTGAAAACTTCTTTACACAAAAGTAGTGGATTGTCTAATGATTTCTTAATAATGTATAGCTTGTCTTGAATTGTTTGCATTTTTTAGCTGAAATTAGGTCTTAATATAACTTTGTCATTGCCTTATTATGTATTTAGGGGTAGTTTTTGCCTTTAACTTACAATGAAAACCTTGGCATTATGGCAGGTGTTGCTATAGCAATATTGTGTTTGGAGGAAGCCCATTAAGGAAATACAGACAAAAGGCAATTTGCAATGCTTGCAGGACAAATGTCTTCCAGTTGTCAGGAATAAACAGCAGTTGTTCACAACCACTGTTAAATGTCTTGGAAAGATATGTTCTCTCTCCTGAAGTTTGTCACTGGAGGAACAGGTAAGTTAATACAATATGGGTTTTTTAATACACTTAAGCCACAATATTCATCACAGAATAATGAGTTTAGCATGAGAGATACAGGAAAAAATAATGTTTTAAGTTATTTTCTCTCAACTTTATATTTTAGCATGATATAAACAGAAGTATAGTTGAGTGTGAACTCCAGTATTAATATTTTGAAAGCCAAGTTGTTTTAAAAAGGTAGAGCTTCAATCTGAAGAATGTTTTAACAGTCTTTGGCCTTGGAAGAGCAATTGTCCAATTTCATGAAAGGAACAGTGATAAGGGTGAGAAGGGGCTTTTACTCAAGACTGGGTTACTGATGATTTTTATAGTAGGTCACCGTAAGGAACTTGATAGGTTTTTCTTTTAGAATAGTCTTTTTGCATGGAATTCTTGTATCCTGAAATACCAGGCTTTTTTGAAAAGGTTCATCATTTTCTTCTACTGGTAGTGTTTTCTTTTTTGGTTAATGCTTTCGTCTTTTGTAGCTTGGGTTTCAGCTAACATCTGGCTGTAAAACTCTCTTAAATTAAGAGTGAGGACTAACACACTTTTTTGTAGTTTTGCTATTTCTTTCTCCTGGTTTGTGTTTCCAACAACAGTCTTGTGTGTTTTCCTTCATAACAGATAGCAGACTTTCATTTTGATGTTACAGAATCTTCATAACAATGGTTTTTGAAAGAGTAATGGAAAGCTCCTAAAGTTTATTGTAATGAGCTTAGGAACAGCCCTTGATGCTTCTCAACAAAAGACTGAGGTGGACCAACTTTCACAGTGGGGTAGGCCAGATGCCATTGACAGACCCATTTCAGGGTAGGAAGAAGAGGTAGAGCTCAAAGTCATTCTACCCTCCTTCAATGGAGCAGTTCAGATCCTTGCTTTGGCAAGTGTCTGACTTTTTATCCAGTTAAACTAACTGAATATTCATTTAGCAGCTGTCTCAGATTATGTCAGGGCTGAAGTAGAAAGCTTAGGAAACATAATGTAAAGACCACTTGATGTAATGCAGAAGAAGGCATGGATAAACAGTGTGTTCCTGAGCCCAGGCACAGAAAGGAAGTCCACAGAAGGTGGAAGCAAGAAGAGACAGCCTGTGAGGAATGTAGGGACACTGCCTAAATGTACACAGAGATAGAAAATACAAAACTCAGATGGATTTTCAGCTAGTGAGGAATGTGAAGCTCTGCAGGAATGGGCTCTCTAGGTACAATGGGAGCAGAAGTTAAGCTAAAGCAAAGTAAGAGTCAGAAGTCTGAAGATATGGAGGAGGGTGAGATATTTAATGCTTTTTTTATTGATTAATAAGAGTGATGAAGGATTGCCTCACGAGGAAACTACATAAATGTCTTCTCAGTATACCTGCTTTACTTGAATATTCCTACCTCTCGCCTTTTTCTGACATGATTCTTAAAATAGTGAGAAGGCAGGTTAGTATACTGAGTCACTGGCTGAGTTCTGTTCCTAATCTTCATAGAATTTCAAGTTCTTTCAATGTATCTTTCTGATACATTGCTTACATTCATATTTATGCTAAAATGAGAAACTCCATACTCAACTGTTTTTCCAAGTCAGTCTCCTGTTTGCTTCTCTTGCAGGGTTAAAGTATCTTAAATGAGCAATCTTAAAAATTAGCATAAGAAAGCTGTAGAATATGAAACATTTTTTCCTAGTTAGCAAGCATAAAAATTCTTAAATTGTAAGAAAAACCAAAAGAAAAAAAAGGGTGGGATCTTGTACTGTACAATTTTTGTTTGGAATGAGAAAATAACCTGACAGCCATTCCTACTGTTTTGTTTCATTATGATAACAGAATTATTTTTAATTGTTTTTACATCAAAATACTGCCCTGGATTGCATTAAAAAAAAAAAAAAAAAAAGGCTGCATTTCTTAAATATAAAAGTTAGTAAAAATATCAGCTTCATTTTTGAGGACTTTGTTGTTGACAAGATACTTAAATAGAAGCAGTTATCATGTGCTTTTTTTCTTATGTGCTAGATTCCTAGCTACAAAGTGAAAACAGGTCACAAAGGCAGCTTTTTGTTGGATTTGAGACAACTTAAGGAAAGTATTAAAGTAGGTTCTAAGTACATGTTGTCAGCTATCTTAAAAGTATGGCTTGCAGATGAAGCTTTTTCCTATCAAGTCTTGTGTAAGAATTTTACTATCTTTTTTTTTTTTGGTAAGAATGCAGAATAAACTATCTTCACTTTTTAAAAAAATATGGCTTGCAGATGAAACTTCATCTCGTTTCTGAATTCTGCTTAAGTATTTTTGTTGTTTATTTTAATAAAGAGGCAACTTTGCTGTAGTAAAAAAAAAATTAATGCAATCCATATGCCTTAATGTATGTGAAAATTGAACAGTGACAGCAAACCAAAATGCTTATTATTATTCTGTCAAATGACAGCATGTCAAATGTTTCTGCACTCATTTTGAAAATATTTATGCGTATTAAAAATAGGGGAGTGGTTCTTGACTTCTTTCATCATCTCAACATGTATTTCACTCTACTGCACCAGCTTGGGTCTTTTTCTTAACCTTCTCCGTAACTCATGAGACCTTGAAACAGAAAATGTTTCTGTTAGTACTGTATGCCTTTCCTTTATATTTTGACCATCTCATGCTGAGGTGTAATAGTAGTTGCCAGATAAGATGATTCTTCTGAGATCTCTGAAGCAATTCTAATTACTTTGTTGCTGTATAATAGCTGGTCTTCATATTTAATTTATTCTGGACAAGTTAAGAAGAATATCTCCAGTAAATAGTAAACATTTGGTATGGTGGATCAATATTAGACTGTCTCAATATCTTTTTATCTTCTTTCTCATGAAGAAACTTCACACAGAAATAAAATCTTTTGTGTTTCACAGATTTAAAAGAAATTCATCTTTAATATTGTGGTAAAGGTTTTATTTCTTCTAATTGAAGCAGTTGTGGGGGGTGGGAGGGGAAGAAATCGGAGACCTACTGTAAGTATCTTTATAGTCACTTGGAAACTAATTAATTCAAAATTGTGACTGTAGCTGCTATGACTCTTTTTTCCAATTGATGCTTTTGTGTGTAGAATCTTATTTCCCCCATGGCTGCATCCTGCTTAAATAAAAAATAAAGTCTGTTCTGGGAATGTAATAGTAACGTAAACATGACTTCAGTTGCTGGATAGACTCATTGGCACTTTTATTGAAGTGTGGGTTTAGTGAATACATGGATGAATAGGATCAGGCAGAATAATCATACCTTTAGGTGGTAAAAGTCATGCCTTGCAAATCAATGAGAGTTCTTTGAAGGAATAAATACATAGTGGATGTTGCTGATTGAGTCTGTATATTGTTTTAAATTAAAAAAAAAAAAAAAAGGCAATTGTCCAGCTTTCACTAAAGCCTCTAGTGGTTTTTTGTGGTTTTGTTTTGGTTTTGTTTTTTAAAAGCGGTTCTTGAATATAAGTTTTCTTCTCTTAGTCACAGAATTAAACATAGTAAGTGAAGAGAGGACTAGATGCTTGGCTTTCATAGTATTGGAAGGTTAACAGTAGAGTTTTGTGCAGATCAGTGCTGGAAATGATTCAGAAAAAGAGAATGAATGACAGAGGTTGATGATTCCAAAATTTCAGGATATTGAAGATTTTAACACAAAAACACTACAGAATAATATTACAAAACTGACTAACAGGGCAGTGATATGACTGAAGAAATTCAATGGCAATAAATGTGAAAAAATACTGTAGTGGTGGTGGTGGTGGTAAGGTTAAGGTGAGAATTAGATTTCCAGTAATTCATTTTCACTGGATCAAAATTGGCTGATACCAGTAGGTACTAGGAAGTGGACATAGGAGTTACCATAAAAATCTGTGAAAATGCTGTATTGCTCTTGTCTTCAGGCAGAAGACAGTCTGTTCCCATTAAAATCAATCATTTTACTGTATACTGCATAAATCATCTTTACGTATGAAAAAAACAGTCAAACCCTAGCAGAACCATAAAGAAAAGTGTCAAGGATGATCAAATATGGCATAGAAGGTGTAACAAAATTGGAATGGGATTCCCTAGGATACAAGGTCAACTACTGACGTTGGATTTTTACACAATTTGTGTGTATTTACTGAGGATAATTCTTTTGCAGTTTGCATACCAACATTTTGCTCAGGAGCTTTGAACAGCCAGTTTGAAAATCTGGAGATAGTAAAAGCGAAACTCTTTTTTTCACTTTTTGTTAACAGATCTCTTCTTCCCACCTTTATCCTTCACTTTGGGCAAATTAGGTGACAGGTTTGTCTTGCTGAACTTTCAAGATCTCTAAGAAATGACAAAATGTATTTTACTTTCTTTCCCGTGGCTCTTGAAGAAAAGGCTGGAGGAGGAGTAGTTTTCCTGGAGATAGTACCTACTGGGAAGTGGGATGGAAATAAGAAGTTCTTTCTTTCTGCATTTTGTCTAATCTTTGAACTCTTCCATTTATGCCTTCTGGAAGGAGACAAAGGGGTTGTGGGTATGGGTCTGTAAATTCATGCTCTTCCGCCTCACCCTGCACCTCTCCAGGTTCTTCTGTCTTCATTTGTCTCCTCATCTGTTTCAATCCAGTATCTAGTGGGTGGGGATTATTAGGTGGATTGCACCCATTTGTCAGCCACCATCATGTTCTTTGAGAATGTTGTGAGAATACAGCACGTTCTTTCCCTGGCTGCCTTGGTAGCTGGCTGATGCTCCTGCCATGTGGGAGAGGAGAGGACAGGAGACAGCAGTGCCTTGTGCCAGGCGTACCTCGCGCCCTCTCCTGGCAGGTGCCACTGCTTTCCCGTAGTTTGCACAAAAGCGGATCATCTGGCAGCCAGCAGCAGTGCTGGCAGCCGTGGTGAATGCCGGGGATAGTAATTCAAAACCGAAGGCAGTTCCAGCCAACATAGGGCTGCTTGGAAATATATTAACCCTAAAATCGCACGTGGTTGTTATTTTAATATTAGAAAAGCATTGTGGAACAAATTGTCAGTACAGAGTGAAATACAGATTGCATTGCAGTCCAAGTGAACATTGACATTCAGAACTAAAAGATGTTTGAAGAAAAAAGAATATTTAAATAGCAATTTTGGCATCATCATGCTTGCTGTACTTTGAGCTTGTTTTTTTCCTTTTTTGTAACTTTTCTTTTGTATGCTTGTAATTGTAGTTAGCTTTCATAGTACTTTTTACTTCTGAAATTGTCTCTAGATTGCAGACTTGCTGTTTTTGTATACTGTGCTGAAAACAGGAACTGTTTGCTCCATGAGTGTTTGTGACTACTGAATCAGATGTGAACCTCCAAAATGAAACAATTCATTTAATCTGATTGACTAAATAAAATGCCAAGTTCACAGTGTTCATCTTGGTAGACTGATGTAATTGCTGGCATTTGACTTGCATACCTCTTGAAATATTAAATTAGTTTATAAACGTGGCAGCAAAGAGCAGCCTATACTTGCCAAATAAAGTTTGGGTATTTTACAACAGCTTAAGCAACTAGCCATGTTAAATCTTCTTTTGGGGAGTTGTTTTTTTCATTTTGTTTGGTTTTAAAGCATGAATAAATAGTCTTTCCCTCAGCTGCCTGTTCTGCTTTTAAAATAGGTTATGCAGCATAGCAGAATGAGGGTATTTAGCTAGAAGAAGGTACCCATTTGGTCAAAACTATATTTATAGGAATATTGTGTAGTTCTGTTACATGAATATTTTAATAACTTTAATTTTCCAGAGAACAATAAAACCAGAAAACTATAAAGTTTTGTAGTGTGAAACTTACTAGATGAAAACTCACAGGTTGACATTGAATTTCACTTGGATCTAAACTGAGACAGCAATACTGTAGACATTTAGTAATGTTTAAAATTGGTGCCAGCAAAAACCTGACACCAGTGTAGTTTACAAAAAGAACAATTGCTAGACAAGTTCCACTTGAAGTACATTCTTACATTCCCAATGATTAACTTTAATTTTGGAGGTTTGGTTTTTGTTTTTGGTTTTTTTTAACAAGTTAGTAGTAGTTAAATTTCATCAAAATCAAATGCCCTATATTTCATCTAAAGTGAGATGGTTCTCAAGCTTTTGATTTTTTTGGTAAATTCTGTTCTGGTAATTTCCTCTAGTGATACCTTCAGTTATTTAAAAATAAGAATTAAATTTTACCATTTTTTCTTTATCTGTTTTGTAGTGTTCCTGACCAGGTTGTTATTAATCCAACAACATTGAAAATGACTAATTTCAGGAAAGATTTTTTTTTTAAGAGAGAGGTCCTATATTTAAAAGTGTACTATAATTACTGTAGAACATCATAATAATCTTAAACCCTGATGATACAGGAGAATGTATTTAAATTACAATTCACTTAACTTGTCTTCAATTAGAGAGATAATGTCTTCATTTCTGCTGGACAAAACCTCTGGTTTCAGTAAGTGATGGTACACAATCAAGTCATCTGGTCAAGTTGCTGGGAAAAACTTTGTTGGATAAGCTGGTGGGGAAAAAAAAAATAACCCATGGAATCTTTTTTTTTTTATTGTAGTGTTGCTTTCCTGTAGTTGTCTGTCCTTTATGACACAGGTATTTACAGTAAAACTTGACTGCCATGGAAAGCTAAACCTATACATCTGCTTGTCTTTGAACTTTTATCAGACTTGCTACACTGAGTGTAAGCTTAGCAAAGATTTAACTTCTTGAAGTCATTTGTTAAAAGATGATGTTGTTCCTAAATACATGCAAAATTCTGAATTTGTATTTATTCAAAAAATATTAGTAAATATTTCTAAGACTAATAAATGAAAACAGTTCAGTAGCGAGAAGTTCCCACAACATGCAGAGCATTGGGAGGTTGGAAAGACATTCCTATCTCCCACCTTCCCAGATACATTCACCCTGAAGTAGTTAGTTATTGTCTTTCATGGTCTCTTTTACCACCCAGTAGAGTACTGTGTTTTCTAAAAAGATTTGCACATTAGCACCACGTAGATTTTGTGTCCATCTGTAATTTAGAAAACAAGGATTTATGCCAGTGAATCACCAAAGAAACCATTACAATAGCTCCCAAAAATAGACTCCTTCATTTTTTCTATCTGAAAGGTGTAGGCTCTGGCATAAATATGCACAAACATTGAAAATATTAAGTGTCGCCTTGCCAGGAAAAATGGTAAGTCAGCCTGAGTGAGGCAGAGACATTTTTAACCTTGGTGTAGATTATACATATCTTCTCTTTTATTTCTTTGCCTACGGATTTTGTAAATGCTTCTGTATCTTTTTCGAGTATTAAAAACAAGTGTGTTTAATTACATTTTATTTAAATCCAGCATGAACTGGGTGTGGCTTACTAGGCAAAGCAAGGCCCTTCTTTATGTGATGTGAGTGGATTGTGGAAACTGAGGGGTGCTGAAGTTTTTCAGCACATCCTTTGTCCTGTGCCCCCTGAATTGGGATTCACTCAAGAACTCCAAGAATAAATCCCTATTTCAACTGCGTAAGCCAGCGAGTGGGCTGACGATTCCAGGATGGGTGGGTGCAGTTTTTTTCCAAATGACTGTTAAAATAAAATAAAGAAGAACAGGAAAGTTTTTAGCATGGAGATATCCAGATACTTACTTTATTCATTGTCGTGGTTTTGCCCTGGCTCAATTTACTTTTACACCCCCCATACAATTACTATCAGTTGAGAGAAGGTTTATGCAGACAAAAAGAGACTGAATTGAAAAAAAAAGTATGAGTATTTATTATTAACAAGCTAAAACTAAAGAATTATATTTACAATAATTCTACTTAAGTAAAAGGTATTATGTATTTACAGAAGATACTTCTCCCCCCACCTCCCTTTATATCAGTCCAAGGAGGAGAAGCAGTCCTTTTTCATTCTTGGAATTCCAACTCTCTCTCTCTCTCTCTTTCTCCAGTAACTTTTTAGCACTTTCGTTGCAGCTGGAACTTCTTCTCCTTCTCTGTGTCAGCCTTCAGGGCTGGGCCTACCCCCCTCCTTGGCTAAAACCGAAGGCTGGGGTTTACCCAGGTCCTGAAGGGTCTCCTTCCATAGGCTTGCAAGGGGACACTTGCTTACTATGGATCTTCTTCCACAGGGTTACAGGGGATAATGGTTTAAGAGTTCACCCCTGTTTCCCTATGGAGGTCCCTCCCCATGGGAGAACAGTCCTTGATTAACTTCTCGGCATGGGTCTAGTCTGGATCCTTTACTTGGATCCCAATATCCCACCTGAGCCGTTTTCTGCTCCAGCATAGGTCCTCATCCGCTTCAGGGTCATAAATCTTCAACAGCAGCAGCATGGATCTTTCACTGAGATCCTAATATCTCACCTAAGCTGTCTCTTGCTCCAGCGTGAGGTTTCCCTCAGGGTCACAAATCTCCAGCACCAGCAGCATGGATCCCACACATGGATCCCAACATCCCTACCTGAACCGTTTCTCTGTTCCAGCGTAGGTCCTCATCCCCCTCAGGGTCATAAATCTTCAGCAGGACTCTGCCTCATCCGAGCCACTTCTGCTCCACCATAAGGCTTTCTCTTTCTGTTAAAGTCACAAATCTCTGGTACATCCACAAGCTCCTCTGTGAGCTGCATGAGGGGTCTCCTCACCCCAACAAACTTTTACAAGTGGCAGGGATTTTATTTTTCAGTCTTTACCCTGCTGAAGGGAGGGAGAGCGAAAGGGAGGAAAAGCAGCTCTCCCCCCTTTGAACTTTTCTTCTCTCTCCTGTTGCAGCTTCAGCTACCAGCTTTGACGTTGGAAGTCCTGTTACCTCATGGCTGGAATTCTTCTGCAGCGGTTTCTCGTCTAAGCAGTTCGTCTTTTAAACCTTTTTTTTTCTTCACTCTCTCACAAGAGAGAAGGGAGGCTTCAGTGCTGCACCTGCCCCCCCGGCCCAGGGCCGGGGGAGGAGGAGGCCTCGGCCCACTTCAGGGCCCACCACCACCTTTCCTACATGGCTGCTTAATTTTTAACTGCGCAACCAACCTTTCTCTTCCGTTTTCTTAAAGATGTAATTAACAAAGGCGTCACTGAACTTTTTGATTGGTTTTTTTGTCCGGAAATCACCTGGACAAAACCATCCTCAGCCCCAGGGATGGGCTGGTGGGCAAAACCACGACATTCATGAAGGGCAATAATATTCAGAAAAAGTGGCTTGGCATTTCATAATTTTCTGGGCATCTGTCAAGTTCAGACCTATGACAGGGACGGCCTCAACAGCACTATCCTGGATTTCTTGTCAAATCAGTCTGCTTCTGACGAGACTGTTACGGATGCTCAGTGGATTCTCATCTGTGGGTTGAAAACCTCAGTCTTCCTCAGCAGTAACTTGAAACTCTTGGTAAATGTGGTGTAATGCTTTCACATCCAGAGATGTGTCTGCTGCAACAGGAGGCAGCGTTGGGTGTTCTTGGAATTACTGAAATGCAATGAACAAAACATCTTAAAGATTATCCAGTCTAGTTCTTAGCACCAAGTAAAATAAATGGCACAATTGCGTCCTTTAAACGTTCTCATGTTGTCATTCAGCCAGAGGCAGTAAATTGTTTTGGGGGATTATTTGTCACAGTTAACAAAGCGGGAAATCATTAAAACAAAAGTCTGAGTCTTCAGGTGTTGAATGCGTTACTGCAGAAGGTGCAGTCACAAACGAGTAGCAAGTACAGTGTTCTGAGTTTACTTATCATTAGGGTAGTTAGAGGAATTTGAGACAAATCAGTAGACCTCTCTGGAAGGCTTTTAAGTAATTTAAAGGTGATGGATTAAAGATGAGAGTGACCTGGATTGCCTGGATTCCATTGAGGAAAAAACTAAAGCCAAATGAAAGATGAAATTTCCAGGAATAAGGAAGACTGCAGTCTCTTTGTCTAGAATGAGACTTCTCGTCCTCTGTGTGATATTACGAAGACAGATACTGCCTCCCATTTTATTCCTATTTTTAAAGTCATAGTTAAGAAATGAGAGCAAATGCAGAAAATACTTACAGAGCTCACATACCTTCAAATTTTTACTCTGTGGTGGATAAAGTTCAAGACATTCGGTTACTCAGAAGGGGGCTTGAGAGGCAGGAGGGTAGCCAGCTACTTGAAAATGCTTTGTTTTGTCTGTTGGTAAAGTTTCATAGTGATTTTGTAATATTAAGCAGATATGTCAGTGTAGCACTGCTCTATTTAATAAACTTGCTAATAAGCTTAAGCTACACTTAACTGGGCAATGTCAGATTTTACTTGTCAGTTTAAATTTTCTGTACTATTTTTCTGTTTATTGATTTTATTCAAATTCCCCTCTTGGCATTGCTATTCATCTTGGTCTCACATCTGCTGAAATTGGAGCTTGGCAAGATGCGTCTTGAGGTGTATTTATTTTACTTTTTTATACAGGCAGAATGCTATTTACTTTGATATGATGGTCCACTAGTGTGACTTACATGTGTAGAAATTTTGGTGTATATATTTAGGTCACAGTTACTGACAAAGGATTTGGATTTGTAAACTTAGGGGAAGAAATTGCACTTTTTCTTTATAATCAGTTTGGTATAATCAATTAAGAGTACTGCATTTCTTGAAAACAGACCTCTGTAACTGAAACAAATTTCTACTATTATAATTGATTTCGTTTCTTTTTGGAAAGCTTCTAAGCTTTCAGGTGAACCATGGTTGATTTATTTCATTATGTTGTAAATGAACCACTTTTGTGTACTTTCACAATGGTATTATTTACCCTTGAGTCTAAGATTGCTTTTGTTCTGAATGACTAAAATACTGAAATCTTACAGACTTAGGGAACAAACTGGTAATGATGACAGGAAACCATGCAGGGATTACATTGTAGAAAAAAGAAGCTGAAAACCAGTTCTGAAATGAGGTTTGTTTTTTTCTTCTATACCTTGCTCCTCACCAAGGGACCTAGGAAAATGACAGAAAGCAACAAAATAAGACTGACTGCTGTGGAAAAACACAAGAAACCTTGTGAGAAAGTAGTCTCAAACTAATGTTTATGGGTAAAAAATTAGGTTAATGTTTAAAAAGATGTAAGTGTAGTAATGGGTAACAAACTACAGTTGAGATTTCACCAGAAATATTTGACTTGGTAAGAGTGTTCCGTTATCTATTTGTATTTACCCTAATTCTATTAGTTATTTTTTGTAGAAATTTCTCCATTTTAGCATAAAAATAAGGGAAGGCTTAAATCTTGTACAGCTAAGAAAAGGTGAAAAAATAATGAGGAAAAGAATTGCATGATAGAGGTAAAAGAAAAATACTAGTCAAAACAAAATTGAAACCATGTAGTTTTTAATAGTGTAACAGCTCCTAAATTGCTTCCACAGGCCACTACTGGCACAGTTTTTCTTCTGAGTCATCTAAAACTACCTGAGACAGCATAGCTAGGAATACATTTTATGTGAAAAATCTTGCATTTCTGACATGTGTTGAAGCCTTAACTGACAGTGGGTTTTTTTGTCCTTGCTGTTTTCCAAAGCCTATTCAATAAATTGCATTTCCATGCCTTTTCAGTTAGAACATTTATCTTCCTCAGTATCACTTGCTTAAAGTATTGTCTGAAGCTACCACAATCAGCATAAGCATGAAATAGTATTTTCATATGCCATTTATGCTTGACATACTTCTCTTCAATATAGTCTGGTCTTTCTGTGTAAGGCAGTTATGGTTTATTTTAAAAAAAAAGTCCAAACTTTGCAGTTCTGAGTTTCTGTAAGCCCAGGGGTGAGCTTGCACCTCTGGTTGTTCATTTCAGAGCAGAATGGCTGCCCTACAGCTGCCCCTTCCTGTGCCCCAGCACTCACTTTTCTCATCACAGGCCAGTCTTTGCCCACCCATTGTTACTTTACACAAATTTGATGTTTCAGTGTGACTTTTTAGGCAATATTGGCTCCGTGTGCTAGTACCTCTACAGTTACCTTGGTACCTTGCAAGACATCCCACTCCTGAAATCTACCCTGTACCCCACCTTTCCTCAAAGCTTGTCTGTTTATAATGTAACTCTCCCCTGATGATCAGTAAAATCCAGCCACTCTTCAGTTTCTCTGGTTATCCGTTGCAACCAGCAGTTTTCTTAAGTCATGTCCAGTAGTTTTGCACATCCTGTTTATTAAACTTAATCTCAGGCTAAGGCCTGGTCGTCTGCCTGCAGCCTTGATGGAATCCAGCTGGCTGATGGGTCAGTTCTCCTGACATCCCTCCAGTGCCTACTGGAGTGAATGCCCAGAGGAGCCTCAATCCCCACATTGTGAAAATTGTAGGAAAATTGAGTCAGGCTGGTCCTGCTGCTGCAGCTCTGTCACCTTTGCCACCTCCTTCCAGTCGCATCTTGGTTGCTCCTCTGGCTGTTTTTGGCTCAGCCCAGGCACCAGGACAGAGAGCTACACCACTGTGCTTTTTGTCATGTATGTCATCCTGCAGAGAGTCTTTCCTTGCTCATGTCCCTGTCTCTTAAAGGGTTTCATGGCAGAAGTTGAGATAGGGGTGCAGTCTGTTAGTAAGAGAAAACAACCTCATCTCTTGTTGCTTACTATCTGTTATCCATCAGCATGCCAGCATTTGCCAGCAATTGCACTGATGCCATTAGTGCTGGCAGTGTATTACCTCTTGTAATTGTCTATCTTGTAATTGTCTTTCCCACAAGAGGAAACGTGGTCAGCCTGCAGGGGAGAAGGGTCTGTTGATCCTGACAGTTCTTTATCATCCTTCAAGAGGCAGTCAGTATGTCAATATCTAACTTTTAAGGCTTGGTTTGGGTTGGGTTGGTTTGGGTTTTTTGTGGGTTTTTTTTAGATATTTGTTTAGAACATTTGTCAGAGATTATTTTCAAGGAGAAAGAGTGTGTGCGTAGGGGGGCTTTGTCTATATTTTCCTAATCTGGGATTATTGTTTAATGGATACTTCATAAAATACCATACTTATCTTATTCCCTGTTTTGTATTCCTTGTTCGCTTGGAACATAACACCTCATCAGTCTTGGACCTACTGGCACGGGAGGTTATGACACCAAGCACTAACATGATCTGAGAAAACAGCTGTAATCTCTAAGAGTATGTGGAAGGCAGTGAGTGTTTTCCATTGTGAGCCTCCAGTAGTGGACCTTCTCAATGCTAAGGAGATAGAAAGTGAAGGGGGAAGGGATCAACAAAAACACGAGAGCAACAGACTGGTGGTCAAGGGATAAACAGAGACAGGGACAAAGAAATGGTCTCCAATCACTAAGTAATGGGCCATTAATAAACTACTGATACTGTTTTGGGGAAGGCCAGCTTGGACTTTGTAACTGATAAGAAGGGAAAACAATATGAAGATTGTGCATATGGGAGGACCTGTGGACTGTACAAAACTTACTAAGCATTGCTTATGGGGAGTAAGTGGGAGTGAGTATCAGAGGGGCCGATCCCAACCAGTGCTAGTTATAGACTTACCTATCCAAGCACTGTGACTGATCACCACAGTCGGTCGTTTTATAAATCTTAACTGTGTAATCTCACTTCTTTGTCCCCTTGCTTGAGTGCTGTAAGGAGAGGTGGCAGCTACTGGGAGGACTGGTGGGAGGGAGTATGGGGTCAGCAGGAAGAGTCAGGCCAGGGGTGTAGGTGCAAGCCTGGTGTGCACAGCAGCAACAGTGGGTGAAGGTCTCAGCTCCAGTCACAGGGGCAAGAACAGCACTTGCACCAACTAGGAGGACAGGGACATTGTATGTCCTAGGTGCAGCTATGGGTGAGACTGAGGTGAGTGATGCAAGTTAGGCTCTTGGCACAACATCTGGACTGGGATGCAGGTCAAAGGCTGTGTGCCTGGTGCCTTCTGCTGACGAGGGCAGGCGCAGTGTCTTACATTCATGAGCTTCGACCCTCCATGTGTGTCTCTTTGGCATGTGTCATTCCCTAGCAAACCTCAACCTGGACTTAGCAGTGAGTGGGAAAGAAACTTCTTACAAGAGTATGTACTGATAGGACAAGGGGTAATAGCTTTAAACTGAGAGTAGCTTAGGATTGGATATATTAGGAAGAAATTCTTTACTGTGAGGATGGTGAGGCATGGCAACAGGTTGCCTTGTGAAGCTACAGATGCCCCATCCCTGGAAGTGTTTAGTGCTGGGTTGAATGGGGCCCTGAGCAACCTGGTCTAGTTGAAGATGTCCCTGCCCATGATGGTGAGATTGGAAATAGATGATCCTTAAGGTCTTTTCTAGCCAAAATCATTCCATGTTTCTGTCATTCTATGGTCTGGAAGGAGTATCAAGTGGGTAAAAGGCCTGGGGTTTGGAAGGAACTTGTGAGCGTGGGCTACCTGTAAGATGAGTGTGAGTTCCTGCATCTGTCTGTTAGTGACTTGCTGCCAGACAATGAGTAGGAGGCCCATGAGATGCATACAAGAGTTCTGGATGGATAGAAAGAACTCTGGAAACAGGCAGAGGGGTTTTAGATGGACAGAAGGATATACTGTGCAGATACTGAGAGATCCAAAAATGCTCATGGGTTTGTGCACTTTGAGGGGGTGGGAGCAGCTCAATAGTGAGCTTCAGTCCTGATCAGGTGAAAAGGAGGAAGATATCTAAGCTGGCTGTACTTAAGTTCAAATGAGTTGTGAATGTCCTTCGTGCTGCATAACTGAGTCACCACTGGTTGAACCTGTTGATAAGAAAGTAACTACTACCTGTGCTGACCTGGGACAGACACCTCCAGGTCTCTGGATGCATCGGGCTGGGCTGCAGCAGCAAGGAAGGAGGGATCCCTGGACTGGTCTCAGAGATACAGGAAGTGTCAACCACTTATAACATCCCTTAACATAATTGGTGAAAGAGGATTTCGTAATAGATACTCAATACAAAGGTTTTGAGACAGGAGTTCTTGAGCTATGTGCTTCTCAAAGTTGAGAAAACTGTGCTGAGAAAAAGATGACCATGTCCTTTTTCTGGCTTTTTGTCTGCTGCTGACCATTAATAGACACAGAATAAAGGTCTACCAGTTACAATAATTTGACTCACATGGCTGCTTTTACAAAATCAGGGTGTTGTTGAAGGATATGTAGGTCAAAAATGCTTGGTTTGCCTTAAGTCTAAGAGAAGTGAAGGAGATGATTTATAAATTCGGGGATTTAAGCCTTAACAGGAGGTTCTTGGCCTCATTCTGTATCCTAGGCATTTCAGGAAGGCATTTCGACTTCGCATTCCAAAGTGTAATTCATTCTCCATTATTATTCATGATTCTGCAATGTTTCGAGAACTCTGCAGTATTGTCATATAAAAATTAAATCTTTGACATTCTCATGTAAGGATTACTGACATTTATCTGCTTCCCCTCTGAAACAGGTTACTGCATTTAAATCCTAAAGAGACAGGAAATAGGCATTTTTGTTTGGGAAAAATGACCTTTTTTTAATAAAGCAACAGCTTGATTTAATGAGTAGTATTGGGTTCCAGAGCTTCTTTTGTTACCCACAACCAACTATGTGACAGTAAGCATGTCACGGAACCAACATGTCCTACTTTCACCATCTGTGAAACACTTTGAAAAGTCATGGAAAACTGAATCATAGGTCTTTTCCATCTCTATTAGATCATCCAACTGTTCCTCTGCCAGTAAGAGATTGTTTCCTACATCCATTAGTGTTTTTCCAGTGTGGATTCTGTCCTCTTAAGTGTTTGGGCTTCCACTAGTACCCTTGGGAGATGATTTTGCAGACTTCTAGACCTCATTGTCAGGAAGCTCTTCTGACATTCTCAAAAAGATACCTTTTTTGTTGTTATTATAATTTAGTTATTTTACTTTTTTCCCCATTACTAGATACTTTCTTATAGTTTTAAAACATATGACATTCATATAACACCCTAAAGATCTAGATAATTTGCAACTTGTCTGTAAGATACCTTCTGTATCGAAGAGTTTGAGATGCAAGATATGGCCTTGTATAAGAAAATAAGCAACTTAGTTTTTCATGAAATTGCATCTAAGGAAGTGTGCATACTGCTCTGGATTTAGGACAAGGGTAGAATATGGAACTTAACAGTGGAGCAGAATGTAAAATGAAGGTGTTGGAACAGGTTTCACAGATGGTTTAGTAGGGAAAAAGAGAAAGTAACAAATATGGTTGTTGAACATGAAAGCTATCAGAATAACTTAAGTTTCTCTGTCCAGAATTTTCAGTTTTTCAGTATTATGAATGTGTGGAAGTTATTTGGTTCTGCATAACAGTAGTTAAAATGCTTTTTAAATGACCATCTGAGAAACAACGATATGTAACGTGATTTTTTGTCACAGTGCCCTAGGATTAAAAAAACAATATTCAGTTAATTCAACTAATAAGGTTAATAGGGCACTTTGTAGTACAACATATATAAAATATGTATCTTAAAACAGCGAGAAATCTGTCATGGCGGCATGTTTCATAAAATAGTCCACTTTTAACAAAATCCAATTGTCCAGGATTTTCATTCCTCTATTTTGGCTGCCAATAGAAATGCTTGAGCCCAGGAATGCAAAGCGCATGTGTAGTCAATCTCTTTAGAAAAGAGATTTTTCTGATTTCAATTTCGTTGTCTTAAACTTATATATTCACATATGTTGAAAAGTTCTGATATCATTTCAGAGTCTAAGATAAGTGGCATATTTAAAGCCTTCCAAAGTTCATTTGTAGCTCAGCAGTATGGGCAATTGCAATACTTCTGTAAATACTTTGCTGTTGAAATATCTCTCTTGCCTTCAGCAGTAGTAGATACAATCAGAGTAGGTATAGTGTAGTGTTTTGGAAAAGTAAGCAAATGTAGTGTTTGCATACATACCAAAAAAATCTCCATATAACAAACTGGTTTTCTTCCTTTAAGAGATCAAGGAGGTGCCACGTTTAGAATGTTCCTGAAGAAGGTGAACCTTAGACTTGCTAAAATCTGGTCATATGAAGAATAAATGTATCTTTCATCTACAGGAAATAAAGCCAGATGAAGTTACCAGACTTGCTCTTAGGACTGAAGTTAATTTTGAAAGTGTCTGCAGAAAGGTAAGTCTTGCTGGTTTTTATTTTCTTTCCCCTGCTTCTGTGAGTGTGAGAGCACTCCTTAGGAAAAGATGCATATGTGGTTGCAAGTACATGCATTTTGCATGGTGCATTTTGTATGTTGTAGTGCATCTTCATTGTAGATCTTTCTTTTCGAAGGAGTTTATCCACTAGGACATACCTACAAAAAATTGCATATCTGTGCAAGTGGTTTGTCATATAGCCTGGTGGGCTAATCCCTAATGATTGGAACAGAATACTAGGAAACATGGTAGTGTTCTCTTCGTGTTTATAAATAGATTTGTTTTGTTTATATAGTACATATACATGGTTCAGTTAGGGTAAATAATCTGAACTTTCAACAACAGTTGGAAAAAAGCTCTCAATACTGTTAAATGCAGGGAAAAGTTTCCACATGTGATCAAAATATGAGAAACATTAGCTTGAAATAAAGGTGGAATTTTAACACCCCTAATGTGGCCCATTAGTTTCAGTGTAACATTTCTCTTGAAGCCCACTGATGGTACATTATTAAATATTAGCTATCTAAACAGTGGTGTCTGTAAGAGATGACACAGAAGTGGGAAGAGCCTTGTTGAAATAAGCAGCTGAGGTTGAGAGTAGTACTATTTCAAGGGAGGTGTTGCAGAAGTGATACCAGAAAGCAGTTCTGAATTAAAAAATCTCAGAACATGAAATAGTGCATTTTCTGTCACATTATCCTAAACTCCTATGGGTAGTCCACTGAGGGAGTCTGAAATCTGAAATGCTTTTAGTCCAGACGCTAAATTTTAATGTAGAATTGGGTCATTTACTCGTATAATGGCATCATTAGTTTGTAATGTAACTATTCTGTTGCGTGTGTGTCATGTGTGATGTAGTTCAGTTCAGCATAGTGTGCAGCAAGATTTTCAATGTTTCATGTCAGCAAAATCAATTTAATAGGAAGACATCATAGGAATTTGGCGTTTGTGGTGCAGAATAGTTTGGATAGAAACATCTTACTGCCTTTCCTCCTCTTAATGACAGAATAGAGTAAGGAAAAGGTCACAGCTACACTGGCATGGAGCTAAAAAGCAACATTCTTCTTTTAAATTTATTTGACCAAGATTTTCCAGTCTGAACGTGAACCAGTCAGAAACTGTTTACTGTGATGTTAGAAATGGTGCAGAACTGAAGATTCTGGATGAATGAGGACATGTGGAGAGGGATTTCATTCCTAAAGAGAGATGCTAAATTCAAAAGTGACCTTTTTTCACTTCCCATAGGAGATTCTTTTGCCAAGATTTCAAATGCATCAGCCTTATGCTGGTTTCATATAGTGTAGGAGCCCCAAAATGAAATAACTGATGCTGTTGTTTTAAATGAATTTATAGGTTTACAGTTGGAATTTTATTTTCTAAGAGGACAATTTTATTGCCAAGAATGCTGAAGGAATATAATTAAACTTTTTTATTTCATCCCCTAATTTTTTATATATTCATGGTCATGACTGATGGTGTGCTTCTCATATTTACTTAAAATAGGCTTTAATTTTGCTTTAATTCTTGAAAACATATAATACAGGTTACCTTATGGAATTGTTTTGGTGGTTTGATATGTTGTTTCGGTTATTTTCTGCTGCTGGTCCTGTTTTTCAGGGGTGTGAAAGTCTGTTAAGGTCACACTTTGTAGTGGATAGAGCTCATGTTTCAAAACAAATTTATAGATTAATGCTGATGCTTTTTTAGAGAGTTTTTAACCTCATTGCAGTAGAAGAATATGTACAATTAATTAGTACAGTACTGTTGATGAGTGGTGACTGTGCCATCATGACTGTATTGGTTGCTGTTGATTGGCCATAGAATATCCCCAGCTAAAGAAGGTATCCCTTCTGTGCTTTAACAAAAGTTAATTTTCCAATATTTTATTTCTTATTTTCCCACATTTAGCTATTAAACAAACAACAAAATAATTGATTTTCAATCCCTAGCAATACTCTGTAGTCTCAGGAAATGCAGACCACACTGTTTACCTTTTCATTAACTCGAGTTTCAAAATATTTGAAGGCAAATATCCCGTGGCTGTTTTCATTGTCAGAATAGGTTTGTTTTCATTGACAAAATGCAACCTGCTTTTAATTCACTGTGGAATGCTGAATATTAGTTTTGCACAGTGATCATGTAGACAAGATATTTGTTTAATTCCTTCTACCCACTGAGATTTTATGTTCCATTGCTATGTTTCCCCAATATTTTTCAGAATAAAATAAGCATACTTTTCTATTTTAAAAGAGTTTGCATAGATTTCAGTCAAGTACAATAAAATTGTGTTAAGTGTTTAGCAAGTGGCAGTTTACCGGGAGCTCCTGTGATTTACCTGTCAATATGGCTATACTCATGGTTGCTAATAAGCAAATCAGATGTATAATAGTTGCAGAGTGAGGTGGCAAGAGGCACCAGTCACAGGACTTCTGCCTTTCCAAATTTATAAAAACATTGCATGATTTACCACATTGCTGTAAGACAAGAAGCAGCAGGTGAACAGTTTTTTGTGCACTTCTGCTGAAATATTTTTAATCTATTTTAATATTGTTGCAGCTGGCGCCATTGTTATCAGTGGATCAAAATTTCTGTTTTAAAAATTGTAATAAATGTTATCATGTAACTTGGACTGTTCTTCATATTGCTGGTGCTATTTCCAACTGTTGAACTGGAACCTGTATTTTCTAGGTTCTGACTAAGTCTTTATTCACTTTCTGTACATAGCTATGCATTATCTGCAACAAATATATTTGCTAGACCTTAGTAAAATTAGAAAAATATGTGGTAGAGCTTTTGTCTGGTTTTTTTTTTTTTTTAACTCATATTTGCAGCTGTGATGGCATTTTGTGCTCCAGCACACTGAAGTTATAAATTGGAAGCCAGTCCTAGAAATGCTATTCATTACTTAAAACTGGATTGGAAGCTGACAAAGGTCTTAATTGTTATCTTCAACTTTTTGCTAGCACAGATTTAAGGTAATTTAGATTAGGCAGGATAAATAGGTTAATATTTATTAATGGTTTTCCAGTATTAGAAAATTATGTCTATAATCTACACTGTTTCTCCAGAAAAGGGGACATGGATCCGCCTGTGAACACCTTCATGATAACCACGGCTGGTTTTCTTGCCTTGGCATTAGTGATAACAGATGTGGATTAACTTGTTTTTAGCATCTCATTTAGCTTTTCTTCCAGTAACTTTTTGGTGTAAAGCAAATAAGAAAAAAATCCCCATGTTTTAAACACTGAGAATGACAGAATTCTGCTCCAGCATAATGGGACTCTCTACTACAAGCAGCAAAATGGAGTGTCATCTTGCTTAAAGTCAAAATACGTCTTATTTTTCTTAAAAGTCGATGTGCTTTGAAATGGAAAGACTTTCAGATTTTGGCAAGGGTGAATGGGTGAAGAATAAAGTACCAGTATACATTATTTATATCAAAGACTTAATTGAGCACGTGCTTCTGACTTGCAGAATACCAACAAATTTTCACAGATGGGAAATGCCACTTCTATTTTTTGCTTCCAGATTCAGTCTTCACATAATCTTAATAGCATAATTTTGCTTTTTTACACTGATTTCTAATCTTTGGTCCTTGAAAAGAATACCTACCTTTTCCTACTAAGTCTTGTATTTTCACCTGTTGCTCAGATATTGCTGTGTTTGAATCATGCAAATCCTTTTCAGCAAAGAGGATTCTGCACAGCAAATGTTATGATATTCAGAGTTAGTTGGGGCCATGCCATGCCATATCCCTCTGAGTCTCAAGATTACTGAAAAGCTTGCTACAATTTCTAAGTGTGTTGTGAAATTTTTTGTAGACCAGAAATATAAGTCATCACTAGCTCTTAGAAGCGTTTTTTTCCCTCTTTTGCTAATATAAGGTCTGGTGAGATTATTTTGGATTGCTTCATGTTCAGGAACCAGTTTTGTTTGGAATTTAAAAGGAATTCAAAGACTTCAGAAACGGAATTCATTAAAAATACGAACTGCTTGATCAGGACAGCTAGGCTTAACATGATTTTGGAGGGTTGACATTAATGCTGTGTGGCCTCAGGTCCAGATATTTTTAATAGATGCCCAAAGACTGATATGCTCCAGTTAAAAAAGTTCTGGGGATTTTTTCATGGGTGAGTTATTTTAATATCTTTACCTATATGGCTTAAGTGAACTTGGGATTGGGGAACCCATTAAATTACTAAGAGTAGTAAGAAAAGTTTTTTTATTATTTATCAGCTGAGATTTTTACTGATTCACGTACGAAAAGACCCTATTTAATCTCCCAAACTTCTTGAATTCACTGCATCTCTGGTACAGGACTAAGGAAGTCCTGGGGCAAAAAGGGTGTGAGAAAGAGGCAGAAATGTACATTAACTTTATTTCTTTCAAAGGAGTCTTTCAGTCACATTATCAAATAGCATTTCTCAGATTCATATCCTTTTTAAATTTTGCAAATGATGGCCTGAGATTAGTATATCAATCCACAATCCCTCTCTCATTACCAACCAAAAAAAGAGCAAGGGTGTAGTAGTCACAGTGCTTGCTTTTGTTTTTGTTCTTCTTTTTTGTTCTTGTAATCTTTGCTTACAAGACATTGTTCTAATTAATACATTTATTTATTAGGGAAATTTTAAACTTGATACTGCTAGTAGTCTTGAACCGTGTAGCAGAGACAGATGTAATTTCTGAATTAAGTAGAATTTTTGATTAAACACATCTGCATCCATAGAGGAGCAGATGTGTATACATACACAATGTATGTATATTCTAACTTTGAAAAATATAAAAGTTTCTAATTTAACTGAAAATCCTAAATTGTACGCTTGTGATCTTTGCCTTCATTTATTTTAAAAATGTACTCCCTGGTGGAAAATATCTAAAAAAAACCCTTCTGTATTCACTGTAGATTTAATCTGAGGAAATGCACTAAATCATAAAAAGGGCCCCTAAAAAAGGCCTTTTGCATTTTAATTGAAGACTTGCTGTTAGCTTCAAAGGCTTTGGATCAGGCATGAAATAATTGCTGTCTTTTGTTTGAGTTTTGGGAGATTTCTTCACAATCCCTTCCCTTCTCCTCCCTCAGCCCTCCTGAAGAATTCTACTCACTACACAACATACTGATTAAGATAGATATTATTACTGATATAAAACTTCTGTTTCTATTGTTTCTGCCTTTAATAGGAGACAATTTGTACATGGATTTTTAACATTGCTTATGGAAGTATTTTGTTTGCAGTCTATAAACCATAGGGAGAAGACTACTGAATCCTGATGTGATAGTCCGTAGACTTTGTATAATATGCTTATCATTAATGCTTTGCAGTTTTGTGGCTTGATTTTGGCTATGTGGGGGCAAATGGCTGGTGTTTTAGAGAAACCCATGAAAAATTTAATTCTCCTTTTTATCTAGATTCTGGTTGTTACACTCTGATGATTTAATAGTTTAATAATTACCTACCTGGACGTGGTTGACTGTCTCCATCTCACTCCTCTGCCCCTCTTTATAAGTATTAATTATTGGAAACATTGTTATCTCACTTCCTTTTGCTCCAGAAGAAATGGATTGCCTTATAGGTACATGTATGTATCCATTCTCCAACAATGTGTTTACGCTGAGGAAAGTAAAATAATTATATTCAGTTTATTTTCCTGTATGTTATAGTTTTCCCTTCCTACTTCACTGTGGAACAGTAGATAATCATTTGCATATCAGATTTTTCTCTCTGTAGTAGTTGTATCTGTCAACACGCTAATATTGACTGGAAATGTGATGCATTGATTTAATAGTACAATTTCTGACATCACAGACTAAAATAATTGGCTTGATGCTGGGAATCAGTACTGCAGAGTTGAATTCTTTTTGTCCAGAGTATTTTGACTCTTTGAATGGAAGTTATACTGAATGTGAAGCCACTGTTTTCTGAGAATTTTCCATGTCAAACACCAGATGTTAATGTTAAACAGGAATGTCTGTAGTCTTCCTTAGATTACTGATGAAGTGAAGAATTTTACATTCATTGATGAATATCACATTGAGGTGTAAATACTTTCTCTGTGTAACTGATTGTTCGTTGTTTTCTTTTCCCGAAGGTTCCTCATCTTACAAATTTTATCGCCTGAACTGCAAGCTGTTTAGCATGGCTTTTGTGTATACTAGTCTGTATTTTAGAGCCTAAAGTTCATTCCTATCATTACAACTGAAGTTTTATGCTAGTGTAAAAGTGTCTTCTCCCACCTACTTTTCTACCCGATTGTCCATCTGTCTGCCAGCCCAGCCAGTATCAATCCATCCCCAGGCTTCCAGTGAGAAAGTACATATCCTGTGTATTACGATTCTGTCTATCACACTCCCACCTGTGGACAACCATTCCTTCCCCCCACCACACTCTTACCCTTACTGTCTCTGGAACAATTTGTAGATCTCTTCTCCATTAGCCCCTCTGCATTCAAACTAGGCTGCCACACACACGCTACTGTAGTACCACTGTTAGAGAGCAAGGAGGTAAACTAGACCAAAGTTAGCATCATTTTCACTAGCAGAGTAGAAATTGCAGTGATCTCATTTTAACTACAGCTTTGATTTTGTTCATTCTGGAAAGAATATTTTTTTTTTAAGTTCAGTGTTGAAATGAACTGCTGGTAACTTTGGCAGTTTTTCACAGAGGTATTGTTTATCTTTGATACAAAAGGCCTGTCTCCTTTCAAATTTTAAATTGCTAGTCCGAGAATCTTTCTACCACTCATTTGCATTCCTGTGAAGCTGTGTTTCTTAGTTTTGTTGCCTAGCTGAACAGACTATTCAAGTTTATTAAAGTACAGTCCTGTGCCTAGACCAGGCTCAAACTCAAAAATGATGTGATGATGCATGATGCTGCACATGCACATGGCTGTCATCTTCAGTCCCAAAAAGATTTATATCACATCACTCATGAAAGACAACTCACAACTTCCATTCTTATTTTAAATGAGTATTTGAATGATGTGTATAAATATCTTTCTGGATATGAGCTGTCATTGGAATAATTCTGTACTTTCCTTGAAAAAAAATACTGGACAAAAAATGTGACATGGCAAGATTCTCAAGGTGTGGTGGTTGGTTTGGCAGTTTGGGGGATTTTTTAAATTCAGGAAGGCCAAGTTACTGATATCCACCATCTCCTTCTCCAAAATATTGTTCTGCCTAAGAGGCAGAATCTCAATGCATGGGTGAGAGTATGTTATAAAAATTAGACGTTTAAGTATTTGGAGTACCTTTGGGGCCAGAGAAAGCTGGACAGGAAGGATGACCTGCAGAATAATCAAGATTTCACTGAAAATTTCAAAGGACATAAAGGAATACTTTAAAGCACGGGGAAGGTGATATGCATGGAAAAACATCATATTCACAATGACATGACGTACAGAGAGCATATGGCTACTTTTCAATATGTCTCTTAAAGGCCAAGGATGGAATAGCTTGATCCAATAAATGGTGAAGGTAAATCAAACTACCTACAGTGCCAGTTGATTGACACCTCCAATACTAAGCTACAGGGAAAAGGTGTATATTATGAATGCTTCCATACTTACTAATCCTTGTACCGAAAAAAATAGTGGAGGGAAACTAGAATACTTGACATATAACATCATCATAGATAAAATAGATATTCTCCCTCACTAGCTCTTCAAGATAACTAATGAAATTTACCATCTTTACAGGGATAATGAGATAGGATATACATGCATGAAAGTGGTGCTGTTCTGTGAAGCACTGTATTTTAAGTCTTAACAGCTCAGTCGTTTTACTTGAGAAGCACAGCCCTAAGAAGAATTTTGAATGGAATTTGCAACTGGCATAAAAGTTTGGTACTTGCAGTATCCTACAGACTCTAGTCAGAATAATGATGGTAAACAAAAAATGTTGAATGAGATTAGAGAAGCTACAAATTTAGGACAGATAACAGTATAAGTTTTCAAGTACTCTTAATTCATATGGGTACTTAAGATAGAGTCTTTGAATTGCACCTCTTATGTATCCTCCGGGGAAGTAATCAGTTTGTAAAGTTGATCCACGTGAAGGCGAAGGGAGAAGGATATGTGCAACCAAATGAAAGCAAAATGTTTTCTCGCAGAGAGTGGTTGGGCACTGGAACAGGCTCCCCAGGGAAGTGGTCACAGCACCAAGCCTGACAGAGTTCAAGAAGTGTTGGGAAGACACTCTCAGGCACATGGTGTGACTTTTGGGGATGTCCTGTACAGGGCATCTGTGCAGCTTGCACTCGAGGATCTTTGTGGGTCCCTTTCAACTCAGCATATTCTTTGATTCTGTGATTTGCCTGTAAATCCTGTAAATATCGGTACTCGTGGAACAATTTTGATGAAGGTTCATGAAATTGTTTTAAGAGCATTAACTTCCAGCAGGGCTTTTTTATGTGTGTTCATGTGAGAAACAAAGATCAGTGTACCCTTGAGGGAAGAATGGCCGTAGTTTATTATCTCTTGGTGTTGTTTTGAGAAGCACCATACAGTTGGCACTCTATGATAATGTGCATGAATGCACTTCCATCTCAAAATTAAGTGCAAGAAGAGAGAATGTAAGGCAGAATTTACATGACTTGAAAATTACTTGGTTGCTTAGAGAACTTAAACGTTAGGATGTCTTTAATGTTATATAAACAATTGTAATTACTTATGTTAAAGACTGACACTCATACATTACTAACTGGAAAGGCTCTTTCTGTATATTTGCATTGCAAAATCAGAAAAAAAGTAAATCTGGCATTCCTGATATTTCAAAAAATGAAAAACAGTTGCTGCTGTCTTTTGCTCCTTTTATTTTTATAAATGAAACTCTTATCAGTTTTTCATTATGTGTCATATAGAAATAAAGTGCAATATCATTCTGATTTCTTCCCCTCTTTTCTATGGAGATCAGTTTTTAAATTGCTGCACCTCGGAATTAAGGAATTGATAATTATAAAAATTATTAAAAAAGTTAAGGAATTAGGAAGGCTTTTTCAACTTGATATGAAGCCCATCAGTTTGTTAACACGGGAAAATTAAATGAAAAGTTACTACTGCTTGAACGTTTAAAAACTTAACTGTAAAAGGAGAAAAATTTGATGTTCTTGAATTATTGGAATTCAGTTCTTAAAAATTCTCATCTGTTGGGATGTCAATCAATGTAGCTGCTAAGACCGTCAACACTAAAAAGTTAGAGCTTGTTAAAATGAGAGTATAACGTTTACAGCACTTTGCCCCTCTATATTGGTAGATAAGAGAAAGTAGGAGGTAACCAGTCACTTAGTGGAAATATAATGGCATTAAATTTAAAGGGCAATGGTCTAGTTTATTTTTGGGTTTGGAATATGAGTAATTGCCAAATGATTGGAATGGTTATGTGGTCATTTCACATTAGGAAAATTCTGCATGCCAGAGTTAAGTAATAATTATGTAATAGCCTAGAAAATGCCCAAGAGCCTCTAAGCATAAAAATTCGATGTGCCATATAGTGAAATACCTGCTGTAAAATCTGAACATCCAGGATTGCCATTTAATTTACATCCATCATCTGCTGATGTGCTCAAGTAATATCAGGGCTTACATATATATCTGGCATGTGTTTATCATTAGGTTTCAAATGCATTGTCAGTAGACTTAATGATGGAAAATCTACATTTTTGTGCCAAAGAACTGGTGTGTCTATATCAGATGTTTTAATAGTTTTTCAGTGAAATGAATTTGTATTTCCATTGTCTTTTTCAGAAAAAATCTGAAAAACATATATATTAAAAAAAAAAATCTGTTTTCAATTGTGCACATAAATTTCAGTGTGATATGCCAAGAAATGCTGTCTTGTTTTGAGTAGCATATGATAACATGACCTACCCTTGGTTAGTGTGCACAGTGTTTGTGAAGTCTTTGTTTGTGCCTCCAAATCCCTGGCTCTCATATTTAGTTCCATCAACAGTGCTCTGAGCAGAAATATGTCTCTCTCAAGAGTTTTATCTGAAGACATTACCTGACAATACTTCAGTATATTTATAGGTGTGTTCCCTGGTGGGAATGTCTGTAAATGTGGAGGTCTGAGCAAGATGGCATTTGTTGGCAAGGGTAACCTTTTTTCCTTTGCCTTGTAAAATATCTGAAGTATACCTGATTAAATTGGAGGTTGTTTAAATCTGAAGATCTCAACTATGTTGAATGTCTTTGCTGTAAACTTACTTTCATATGTGCTTATACATATGGTGCTGTATCAGGTTTCATCTGTCAAGTGAAAACTTGAGGTTTGAGCATTTCAAAATATTGTAAGGCTGTATCAAGATTACATCCCTGATGTAATCCCCTCTGTTCAGTACAGAGTTTTGTGAGCAGATTTATGTCATAGGGAGAGTGATATCTCAATTCTAGAAGTTCTTTAGTTCATCCAAAACAAAATATTGTGAACTTTTGGTCTATAAATAGTTTTAATAATACGAAGCTTGTCCCTCTGTCACACCAATTCAGTGCTACAGTGTGCTTCCACTCAGTCTTTGGACATACCCATGGTGCACAGCTGAACCTTGGGAGCTCCGGTGCATTCAGGTTGCAGTGAAGTCAGAGAATTCTGTTACTGCTCCATTTACAGCACTGCCTGGATGTTGTTGATCTCCTTTGTGTTTCCGCTCTCTTTGGTATAACAAATAAGTATAAATAATCAGGTTTCAATTTTTTTCCAAAAAGTTGTTCTTTCAGATTTCATTCTGATATTAAATTAACCAGCTTAACTCCTTATTCAGCATTAATAAACAATTACCTATTTTCAGTTTTCAGACCCTCATTCTATGGCCAGTTACAAACAAATGATGTGTCGATTTCACTTTTCTGTAAAAGTTAGTTCTGGTTTCAGATCTGGTGTCCAATGTGTGTCAAACTAATTTATGTATGACATTTTCTCCAAAGTTCATCATCTTCTTTTAAGACTATGTGAATTTTGTGGGAAAGAACTTTCTGTCTGTATTGTTCACAGCTACTATCTGTTACCTGAGATGTGTTTTGATTCTTTTCCCCCTGAAGTACATCTTTTGTTTCAGGATTTCTTTTTCATTGTATTTTGCTTTGGAGTTTAGTTTCTCAGTGTGTTTCTTGCCTTATTTGGGTTGGGATATTTACGTGATTTTCTTTTGTGGAGTTTGAGTGTTTTTCTAGTGGCATCTATTTTACTGTGTTGTGTCCTAAAATTTTTTATTCAGTTTGGCAAGATGCATATATTTTGTAGTGATACAGTCACAATGAATTATACCACCGTAACTGCGGGAGGAGTTATCACAGTGCTTGCTTTCTGTCTTCTTTCATAACCTTAAGAAGTTTTTTTTTACTTGTTGGATGCCAAACTGAGAGTATTATAGACACATATTCTTACTAGTCTTGGAAAAACTGAAGAAGCAGCATTTGAGTTTTCCCACAGTCTTGTTGTTTCTGCTTACATCTAGAGTTCACCCTGTTCTCCACAAGGAAATAACTAAGAATCCATGCTTACTTCATTCTGGAATTTTTTGCTCTGACTTTTCTTTATTGAAACAATCATGGAAATTATTCATTGCATAAAGAGAAGAAAGAAAGAACTGTGGAAGATTAAGTACATAATTTGTACTCAGGCAGGTCTGGGGTTTATGCCAATCTCTGCTGTAGATCACTGGAAGTTTGAGATGAAACACTCCATTTTTTATTTGACCATTTCCTAATGTGAAAAATAAGCATTTACCTCACACTTGTATGATTGGCTTGATTAGTTGTGACAGGTTAATCCAAAGAAACTCTATTTTAGACTCTTTTATACTCCAGTTAAATATGGTCATCTAACACTTGCAAAATTCTAGGCTTTTTGAAGGGCCTTTAAACTTTTTCAAATGCTTGGATAGTTGGTATTTTTATCATATATACAGCAAAGAACAGCAAGAAATCTGTTTTTGTTTGAATTTATAACCTATTTTAAAACTTTTATTTTAAAAGAAGAGGAGCAATGATAGGAACATGTTTATACATCATACTTCTTTTCGATAAAAGACAAACCACACTTAATGTGGAAGTGAATGTTAGTGTTAAGTGAACAAATTGAAAAAATAACTTTGGTCCAGACGTTCAAATGAAATCAGGGCAGTGTAAGTACCCTGATAGTATTTAGAAGAACCTCATGCTTCTTCCTGATGCTTGATCCAAGAGTCTGTGGAAGGCAGTGATGAGTCAAAGTTACTGTCAGTAGAGAGCAAAGTCAGCTGTATTTTCCAGACGTCTGCCTTCTGTTGTGTGCAGCTCTACAGCTGAGCAACAAGATTGCCCAGGATAGCCCATGTTGCCTTGAGTCTTCAGCTTCATAATGTTCTTCGTAACGTTTGTGTGTTGGGTTTGCATGACAAGGGTTTGGTAGTGGGGTTGGCTACAAGTGTGACTTCTGTGAGAAGCTGCTGGAAGCTTCCCTGTCTGAAAGAGCCAGAGCCAGCAGCTGCAGGACGGACTTGCCACTGGCCAAGGCGGAGCCCATTAGCAATGGTGGCAGGATCTATGGGATAACATTGTTAAGAAGGAATGGGGGGAATGAACAGGAACACTTGCAACCAGAGAAGAGAGAAGTGAGAATATGTGAGAGAAACAGCCCTGCAGACACCAAATTCAGTGAAAAAGTAGAAGGGAAATGCTCCAGGCACCGCAGCAGAGATTCCCCTGCAGCCTGTGGTGCAGACCATGGTGAGGCAGCCATGCCCCTGCAGAGATCCACCTGCAACCCATGGAGGACCCATGCCAGAACAGGTGGATGTGCCCAAAAGAAGCTGTGATCCATGAGAAGCCTGTGCTGGAGCTGGCTTCTGGCAGGACCTGTGACCCCCTGGAAAGAGAAGCCCATGTGGAAGAAGGTTGGCAGGACTTGTGACCCCACAAGGGACCCACATGGGAGCAGTTCATGAGGAACTGCAGCCTGTGAGAAGGAGGCATGCTGGAAAAGTTCAGGGAAGACTGTCTCACATGGGAGGGACTCCACAATGGAAGAGTGTCAGGAATCCTCCTCCTGAGGAGGAAGGAGGGACAAAGATAATGTGTGATGAATTGACTACAGCCCCTATTTTCTGTCCCCCTGTACCCTTGGGGTAGAGGGAGCAGAAAACTCAGAGTGAAATTGAACCTGAGAAGAGGGGAGGGGTGGAGGGAAGGTGTTTTAAGCTTTTGCTTTTAGTTCTCATTAACCTGATCTAATTTGATTGGCAAGAAATTATATTAATATTTCCCTAAGTCAGGTCTGGTTTGCCTGTCACATTAATTGCTGAATGGTCTCTCCATGTCCTTATCTCGACCCATGAACCTTCTGTTGTATTTTCTCTCCCTTTGTTCTGCTGGAAAGGGGAGTAATAAAGCAGCTTCACTGGGCACCTGGCATCCAGCCAAGGTCAACCCACCACAGCTTGCAAAATAAATAAAGTAAATATCCAGATATTTTTGTGGTTGAATTACGGTAACAGAAAAACATGTAAATTAATATGAACTGTGGCAAGCATTGAAAACAATAAGAAACAAGTTTACTTGTGTATCTTGATGTTTTGTAAGAAATTGTTCAGTTTTTCTTCTGTTCTACCACAGGACATTTTGATGATGATTTTTTGCAAAGTTTTAGATCTATTAAGATATGTATTTTAGCTTCAATTGGAAATTTTTCATCAGCCTATTTTAAAAATCATATATCATCCAATTAAAAAAAATCTGCAGAAACTTGGATGATTTCCTGAGATCCATACAGAATTGATTTCTTTAAGAACTTCTCACCTGTCTTATTATTAAGCTGGGTAACAGCTACTTCATAACACCTGTACCATCATTTTGGTGTTACATGGAACATTGATAAAGCTTGAGTGAAAATGAAGTAATAGATTATTATAGATCTGACACATTTTGGCTATCCATTTCCAGTGCAGAGTCTAAAGTATTTAATGCTGGCATTTCTCTTCTTCAAATATAATGGGATGGTTCCTGTTACTTCTTATTTGGGAGAACCACTCATAAAAAGTCTTGCCACATATAACCTGTTTTCTATATCCCTTAATTGACTCATCATCCCATTATTAAGCAGAGACAGAGTCAATAAACAACCTCTTGTTTTCAGGAGATGAGAGACAGCAGTGCTGCCATGAATGATACCACTGACCAGTTGCCTCTCATGCCAAAATCTTCACCCTGTTTGATGGCCACACATCACATGCTGTATTTCTTACAGACATAAAGGAAGGGGGAGAACTAGCTGCATTTCACAGTCAGAAAGTAACTAAGTAACTTCTCTCAAGCATCTTATTCCAAAGTAGCATGAGGACGTGGTACGGACTTGGGTGGCAGCCATGATTTGGCATCTTCAACCACTCTGTGACTTCACGTTAATCACATCTGCTGTTATGAAGGACAGCTGTAACTAGTTAGAGCTCTACAAAGAACGTTAGGTTAGCAGGTTTTCTAGTTGTTTGGGGTTTTGGTTTTTTGTTTGTTTTGGGGGTTTTTTTGTTTGTTTTGTTTTGTTTTTAGTAAAGAGCTCTTCTCCTAAGCAGCTACAAAGGCTATTGCAATGACATCTTGTTTTGGACCAGAATTAGGTCTTACTTTTTTTATGCTTACTCTGGCTAGCATTATCTCTGCCATATTTTGCTTAAAATCAGGTTGTTAACATTTGACATTAAACTACACTTCTAAATAGTTTAGAAACTAGTATGACATGCTTCAAGATTACTTTTTGTGTCATGATTTTTGCCATGTACTGCATACTTGTTAGTGGGGTTTCTGACTGTCTCCAGTTGAGTGTCATTATTTTAAATAAGATGGTCTGAAATGAGAGATGCAGCACCATTAAACGTTATCAGTTTGGCAGCACTGTCACCCAGTCTTTTTAGTAGTGTACTCTTCTAGTAGCAGTCTTGTTTCTAATGAGACGTATCACAAGGCAATTCCCGTTCGCAAAAAATGCAGATGAAGAATTAGAAGAATGAGCTCTTTCTTTCCCATTATTGATTATAACTATAGCAGAGAAGGTACAAACAAAATTAGTCGTGAAACAGGAAAATTAATCAGAATAAAGCAATAGTCAGAAGTCTCCATTTCATGTTCCCAAGTTAATCACAGGTTTCTGCCCTTTAATTCATCCTGAAGCTCTACTGTTTCGGATGTACTACCAAGGCATAGCTTTCAGCTCCTGCAATCCCATCTCACCCGAGACCGTGCAACACTCAGTTTCTCATTCTCTCTTTATTACCTGTTGTATGAAGCAGATTCTATCCACACAGTTTCTGCCTAATGTTTACATTATACTGTTGGTTTTTTGGTTTTGTTTTTTTTTTTTACTCTATGGTGTCAGCTGTTGGAGCCATTCCATACTTATGACCCCTGTTCCAGCACATCTCAAAACTTGCTGTTTGTTGTGAATCTGCTTTTATCTTAGCAAGCTTGTAATGTCCATTCTGTTCCCAGTCATTGCCACTTGGTGCAAAGTTTGTCTCTCTTAATGGGGCTTGCATGACGTCAGTGATGATAGACATTTTCAAATATTATATATGGAAATACTTGCCAAGATAAAAAGATTGAGGAGACTGACTTTCACGTGGTTTTGTATTTAACTGTCGTGGTTTCACTCCTGCCAGAGCCAAGCCCCAGGCAACCACTCGTTCACTCCCCCACCAGCAGGATACTTGGGGAGAGAACTGGAAGGATAAAAGCCGTAAAAGTGATGGGTTGAGACAAAGACCATTTAATAAGGAAAGCAAAACCCATGCATGGAAGGAAAGCAGTACAAATTCACTGCTTCCCATAGGCAGGCAGGTGTTCTGCCTCTCTAGGAGAGCAGGGCCCCATCACATGTAACAGTTACTTGGGAAGACAAACAGCATCACTCCAAACATCTGCCCTTCTTCCCCACAGATTTATACACTGAGCATGATGTCATATGGCCTGGAATATCCCTTTGGTCAATTTGGGTCACCTATCCCAGCTGTCTCTCCTCTCAAATTCCCATGCACCCCCAACTTCCTCGCCAGCGTGGCAATAGGAAAAGCAGAAAAGGCCTTGGCTCTGTGTAAGCACTGCACAGCAATAACAAAAAAATCTCCATACTATCAACCCTGCGTTCAGCATAAATCCGAAACACAGCCCCATACGACCCACTGTGAAGAGAATTAACTCTACCCTAGCCAAAACCAGCACAGTAATGTACAGCTTCTCACCGAGAAGTGACTGTGTTCTGCTCCATTTCTTTGTTCACTTTGCAGCACCTCAGTTGCACACTGAAGGAGGGAGAGTGTTTGTATAGAAAGTACTAGTACATTCTTGCATAATAAATTAAATAGTGCAAAATAGTACAAGAAGTAGCAGGAATATGTCAGAATAAAAGTGTCCAATTCTAGTATCTAATTAAACATAAAGGGGGCGAAAGAAGTGGGGAAAGGGTATTCTTGCTTGTAAAGACAGTTGACATTTTTCTTTTGAGTTTTATTATCTCTGTTCTCTATGTTTCTCTAAGGATTTATATACTGGAAAATACTTGAGGAAAAATAAATTGAGCATTGACTGTGCCAAAAAAACCCCAAAACAAACCTGCACGGAAAAATGGGAAATCTTAAAAGAATGTGAATCCCTTATTGTTTGTTAGCTACTGTCTATCAGTGTGAAGTATTTTGCTATAAGGAGAAAATGTGGTTATTCCATATGGATTGGCCTGTACATCCTTAAACCCTTTCTATAAATATTTGAATTAAAGGACACCAGATGTTGCACAGAAGCTGCTGCTGCTTTCTGAACTTCATGGTATATTCTTTCAAAACCCACAGGAAGTAGCTGAGGGAAAAAGTGTATTAATTAAGTTCAGAAATAGATTTTCCAGCTATAGAAAAATCTCCAAAGAAAATAGCATATGATCTTCAGAAATGTGAGCTCTCTGTCCCAAGAATCTGGTGGCAGCATGCAGCACTGTCACATGGGGTTTAGAATTCAAATTTCAAGTTCTCAGACCTAGGCTAGCTTGAAAGTAAGCCAGTCTCTGGCCCTTGAAAATGGACCCGTCCTTTGACCTGTCTCCTCTCACCTGTGTTCATAGTTATATAGAGGGTGTTCAGAGAAAAGATTTGTCCAGTTTTTTCTTGGCCTAGACAAATAATGTTGTAGTAACACAGACCTGAGGAAAAAGGAAATTACTAAAATTCCCAGATGCTCTGCACTTCAAACATGAAATATGCTCTGACATACCCAAAGTTTAGTTTGTATAAAACTGTGACAAAAGAAATACATAATGGGGTTTCCCTTGCATTGGTTGAGGAATAAGGTTTACATTTTGCAAACCAATTAAATATTTCTGCATTTAGAAGTACTGACTCTGCTGTAGTTGTATTGCCTTCTTTAGCTCTGTATCCTTCATACCAAAATACTGAAACTGACTCTGCTGTACTAGTAGTTGGTGTCAAGGGTCCATCTATCTTTATGCAATGAATTGTTTATACTCTGAGTCGCATGATTCCATTGGAAAAAAATGTACATGCAAACAATGAGCATTTGCCACTGAGCACTCTTATGTGAATCCAGTCAGCTATGTAAAATGTGCACTGCTGATGCATTAGGTAGGGTTTGTGTTGTGGTGGTTTGACCCCAGCCAGCAGCCAAGCACCGAGCAACTGCTCATTCACCTCCCCTGCAAGATGGGGATGGCATCCAGTCAGAAAAAGTGAGAAAAACTCTATCTTGAGATAAAGACAGTTCAATAAGTGAATCAGAGCTCTGTGTGCAAGCAAAAGAGAATAAGAATTTATTTGGTATTTCCCTTCAGCAGGCAAATGTTTAGCCACAACCCAGACAGCAGGGCTTCATTCCATTAAAAGGTTACTTGGGAAGGCAAATGCCATAACCATGAACATCCCCCCATTCCTTTTCCTTACCTCAAGCTTTTATTGCTAAGCACAACTTGATATAGAATGGAATGTCCTTTTGGTCCATGTGGATCATCTGTACCAGGTGTGTTTCTTTTCCAGCCTCTTGTCCACTCCATGCCGGCCTGTTGGGAGGGCAGAGCAAGAAACAGAAGGCCTTGATGCAGTGCAAGCAACTGCCCATCAATAACTAAAACACTGGTGTGTTACAAACTCTATGAATGTTTTTGTCACAGATTCAAAGCACAGCACCATCTTGCCTGCTATGGAGAATGTTAACTCCATCCTAGGGCAGAGCCAGTGCCTCCGTCCCTTATTCTCTACCAGTTACACACCTGTGGCTTGGGCTCCATGTGTTGCGGTGGTTGTTGAGGACAGGGGAGGGCACAGATTTTGTTGACTTGATGGGCACCAAAACGAATACAGGTTGGGTCAACAGGGCTCTTGCCTGGTTCTTTACAGGTATCATCTCTTGTTTCGGGTGGCTTCTGCTGTGATACTTCCTGTAGCAAGCAGCTCAAACCACAGATAGCAACAATTTAAACATGTATCCATTACAGAGCCACTAGGAGGAAGGGAGAAACGCGTGTCTCATCCTCTCTATTCCAGGCTTTATGAAATCTTCCTGCTAAATCTGTGGTTTACAAATGTATTACACCTCATTTTCCTCCCTTAAAAACAAACAAAAAAAAACCCCACGAACAAACAAACAAAAACCCAGAAGACAAAGCTGCCTTTGGAAAAGTCTTAGGTATGTCTCATTTTGTTCTTCAAGCAGACTGCTAACAAGAAGACAAGAACCTGAAAATGAGAGCTTTTACAAAGTGTCATGCGTTATTTCCAATATATAAAAGGGAAAGTCAGAAAGGAAGGAATTCCTTCTTTTCACTTTTTTTCTTAAAATTAAAGCAAGAAGATCATATTTCTTCTTTGAATCAGTTGGCAGAGTTCCAGTATTCTACAGCATCAAATTCAAGACTATTAGTCTTTATGGTCAAGTGAGACCTTGCATCTCAAACACATTTAATGTATATTCCTTCCTGCTATGTCATTTTGCCAACTTTTACTGCATCCATGCTGCACTTCTTGCAATCTGCTGTATTTCTTCAAGCAGATGCCTTCTACCAATATGATGTCTTTTAGTGGGTTCATGAATTTATTTTGCATGTGTAAGAAATAGTAAATGTAAAATCAGTGTGCTAGCACTGAAAGATGTGTCTGCTATGATTTCGAAAATAAATCATGTTATCCCTATTCAGTAACTGAGAAATGTCATATGTTCTACATGTCAGTTATGTTTCTAAGATGTTCAGACAGTCAGATTTTTCTGCATTTAGAATGATGATAGTACAAGCAAAATGAAAACATTATTACAGCATCATAAGCTTTCCTCTTGTTCAGTTCATGGTGCAGAATCACATTAGTATGCGTTGTAGCATAACTGACACAGACTCCTGTAAGTAATCACCATTCTATGGACTTCATACCTTTGAATTTTTCTTGTATAGCCAAATTGTACTGCAACTGAGCGAGCTATGGCACGACTTGCAACACACCCAACCTTGAAGCCCAGATTTGTTGAACTTAAAGGTATGAAGTATTTTAACTTGTTTATTACTTCAGTAGCTAACTGGTATGGTACTTTTTTCCTGTATATTTCTGGCATGAACAAAAGTTAAAAAAAAACCCAAAACTGAAAGCTTCTGTAATTACCCCAACTAGCTACAGTGAACCAAGTGCCACAAACTTGTAATCATTTACATTGCTTGAAATGGGATTATATGTGACTGTATGTAATACAACATTTAAGATACAGGGCGTTGAACAAACGGGGTTTATAATGGGAACTCTAAAATCAAATAGATGTAATGGAATATTTTTGAATTAAATAGGAATGTGAAAGGATAATTACAACTGGGTTTCCAAAGGCAACTAAAAAGTTTTACAAACTACTTTCTAAATCTTCCACAAAAACTGTCCCCAGAATCCTTATGGTATCTTTCCTGATTTTTTAGATTCTCTCTTGTTCTCTTGAAACTGAAATTTTCTACCTAAAAGTGATACCGAAAAGAGTCAAGTCCTAGTAATGATGTCACAAAGTTACTTGATTAATAACAGAGCATATGAAATAACCATGTAATTATATATGGGCAATTTATTATTAGTTTGCAGTTTTACATCCAATGTAATGCCCTAAGTGAACATGATTATCAGCTGCAGATTATTTGCTTAAAATTCACAGTTAAACCCAAGTTTCATATTGTATTTCATTAATAATAATTTATTTTCCTCACTTTTGTTGATACTGTACTCTAAGGTCTTGCCCCATGTGTTCAGTAAATTATTAATAAGGACATTTAGAATATGATTACTCAAAACAACATATTTAACTTGCAAAAATGTTTTATTATAGAAGAGTAACTTATGTAAATTGACGTGTGCCTGCAGCAAAATATTTTTTCTGCCTCTTGCACAGCTGCTGTAAAAGCTTTTAAGGATGCAAGAAAGAACCCAGACAAAGCCACTCCTTTGAGAAAGGCTAAGTCAGAAGAACAGCCTGAAGCAGCAGAACATTTCAATAGCAACCTGGATGACCAAGCTCCTAAACTAGCTCAAAAACAGCAAGGATGTGAACACAAAAGAAAACTCAGTATGAAAACAGAGACTGACAGAGTGGCTGAAGAACACTGTGAGAGTGCATCTGAGCAGAAAACTTTGGAAATAGAGAGAGCTAATGCTCCAGAAGAATCTTCATTTCAGGCAGTAAAAATGCAAATAGTCACTGAGAACAAAACAGAAAAGAAACTTGGCTATCAAAAAAGGAAAGAAAATTTGAGTATGAACAAATTAAATGCAATAATAGAGAAAACTGTTGATAGTGACCAGGAGCATCCTAGTGAAAAGGAATACTTTGATGATAGTACTGAAGAGAGGTTTTATAATGAATCATCAGATTCTGACAGTGATAGCAATGATGATTTCTTCATTGGTAAAGTAAAAAGAAAGAAAAAGACAGCAGCAGTTACTAATCCTTCTTCAACAAAAGAAAAGGATAGACTCCAGAAAAACATAGTGAAGAAAGAAAAGAGCACAGTTCCTAGGACAGCACAAGATTTGATCATGGAAGAAAGAAAGCCACCTGCAAAAGCAATCAGGCTAGAATCAGTGTTCTGCAGTTCTTTGTCGACCTCTAATCAGAAATCTCAAACCAGAAAAAGGTAAACTTTTTCCCCATGTTATGTTCTCCATTCCTTCCCTCCTTCACAGTAATGGAAATTGTTGTGATTTTTAATAGTCCTTGAGCCCACTAAAGCTTAGAACATGTTCACAGAAACTACCTGTCAGTCTTCTTGTGCTTTCTTGACAATTATGTATTTTTCAGATTAACATTAGCACTGATGTGCACTAGACCTGCATCCAAAATCAGGCACTTCTTAATACTTCTATTTCTTTATTAACAGAGGTGAAACAGTATTTAAGGGGCTTGCATGATAAGCTTGAAAAGTTATTGCATGAATGGTTTGTTGTTAATGATTCTTTATTCACAGATGTTTGTAATCTTGCAAGTTTCTTGAAAAATCCTAAATTCTCTTTTTATTTTTAGAACTCCTAAAGACCAGCCACTCAAAAATGGACGAACAGGTATGTGTTACTTAAGCTAGTAAAATTACTGGAGTAAAATCTTCCTGAGATTTTGTTGCTTCTGCAGTCTAGTCATATACTTTGCTCCTTTTCAAATTTTTGGAACATATTTTAACATTTGTTGTTAAAATGGTGAAGTTGTTGAGCTTTCATTTTAATCAGTGGATATTGTCTGCTATTTTCTATTTTTTAGTTTAGAAATACTTAAAGTAGGGTTTACACAGGAAAGGGCTATTCTGTCTATCAAGCACAGGTAAAAGTACAGATTTTGATATGTACTTAGGACCTTGTCTCATAAGTAATTCCTCCAATAGCTCCTGGAAATGTAGTATTTTGTTCCATTGGTACTATATGATACCATTTTGGAATTCATTTGATCAAGGATACAATTTCAGTCATATTGAATTATATTGTGTAATATGTCATTGGTTTATTGTGAAGAAAAAAGTTTAGACTGTGCTGAATATTTGTCTACACAAATTTTGAGTGTAGTCAGTAATAATAAATCTTGATATCTGCAGTCCACTGAATGGCAATTTACTGGGCTGCAAGATGAGGAAATCTTACTGTGAATATTCAGATGACTGTGTTCCCCGTGGGTCATTATTAAATTTTTGAAAATATCTGCAATCCCAGCGTAGCTTGCCTATATTTATGAAGGTTCATGACATAGTTAATGCTTTGTTTTGTATTTGCACAGGTTTTCTTAAAAGTGAACCACAGCTCAAGAAGCAACCATTTGCAAAAGCTTCAGGTATTAAATGTGACAATAAGAAAGCATGTTTGGAGCAGCCTCTTCATCCTTCATGGGAAGCAAGCAGGAGACGCAAAGAACAAGTGTCTCAAATTACAGCATTCCAGGGGAAAAAGATTAAATTTGATGACTAGATTATATGTAAATTAAGGTTTAAAAAAAAAAAAAAAAGAAAAAAGTATTTTTGCAACTACTGTTTGAACATTTTTGTTTTATTGTCCATATTCTTTGCAACTCATAAAACTGCAACTGCTAGATCTTACCATCTTAGAATAATCAAGATTGCTTCATTTATTTTGTGTGCTGTCTGTGGATCAATGTAGTGGCCATGTGATATTGATTCATAAGTCCCATTGCATAGTGCCCCCATTTATGAAATACACCCTAACAAAGTAATGGTTTTTAGGAACATCATTTTTGCCCTGTAGGAATAGTACAGGTTCTTCTGAGCTTTTTTTTTTAATGTAAAAATATATTTTATATGTGGATTTGGACTGTCAAATAAATCTCAACTGAGGAAAAGTAAGAGATTCTTGAGCTTGAACAGACCTCACAAATTCATGAACGTATCGAGTAGCTGGAAAAGCTGATCACCTGTAAGCATGATACAGAAGTTTCTGGAGATTGATTAAATACTGTCCTTTTAAACTGTGATCTCTGTCCTCTGATTATACTGCCAATTTGAAGAACCAAAGGGGTGTCTTTAATAGTTGGTTCTGGTAGTTACAGCTGGGTCCTTCAACATGTGTGGCTTGCACTTTGTGAAAGAATGTGAAAAACTAAAGGGTCTTTGTACATTAAGAAACATTTGACTTTTAAGTGCCTCTCTGACACTGAGAGTTCATTTGATTGGGCTGTGGCATAAAAGGTTCATTGAATTTTTCTTCAGATGCTTTTCCTGCTACTTAACTGAAACAAGTCCTGAGCTTGTAATTAATTTTTAGCAGTGTTTATTTAAATAGAGTTATCTTTCATAATCAGGTTAATTCAGAAGGTTGGTAAATTACTTTAGTGGGTGTAATGTAATACACTGTACTACTCATACAGCATTTTGTAATGCCTTGTAGTGGCTTCTGTGGCTGAGTTTTGGTAGCAGGGGAGGGCTACAGGAGTGGCTTCTGTTAGAAGCTGCCAGAAGCTTCCCCAGTCCCATGGAGCCAATGCCAGCCGGCTCCAGGACGGACTGCCTGCCCCTGGCCAAGGCCAAGCCAATCAGGAGTAACAGTAATGCCTCTGTGATAACATATTTAAGAACAGAAGGTTGTGGCACACAAAGAATTCCAACCAGGGAAAACCGGAGTGAGAACATGGGAACAACAAGGCAGACACCAAGGTCAGTGCAGAAGGAGGGGCAGGAGGTGCTCCAGGAGCTGGAGCCGAGGCCCTGCAGCCCCTGGTGCAGCCCATGGTGGGGCAGCTGTGCCCCTGCAGCCCAGGGAGGGACATCGGGGTGCAGAGACCCCCCTGCAGCCCATGGAGGAGCCCATGCTGGAGCAGGTGGACTTTGCATGAGGGAGGCTGTGATCCTGTGGAATGCCCAGGATGGAGTAGGGTCCTGCCAGAGACCTGTGACCCATGGAGAGGGAAGACAACCCTGGAGCGGGTTTCTCCTGGGTGGGACTTGTGGCCTCTGTGGGGGACCCACGTCGATACGGCTTATTGGTGAAGGACTACACCCCATGGAGGAGTGAGCTACAGGACACGGCCCAGCAGTTTGGGAAGAGCTGCTGCCCAATGGATGGACTCACTCAGGAGAGGTCCGTCAAGGACTGTCTCCCGTGGAAGGAACCCGATGGGATCAGGGGAAGGACTCCTCTCTCTCAGCAGTGGCAGAAACAACAACTGGCCATAACCCCCATTCCCTGTCTCCCCACACTGTTGTGGGGGAGGAGGGAGAACTTGAAAGGAAGGGAGGGGTAGGGGGAAGGTATTTTTTAAGACTGTTTCTTTTTTTACTCTTTGGATCTTATCCTGTTATTAATAAATTTAGGTACTATCCCCACTTCAAGTCTGTTTTGCCCATGAACGTAATCAGTAACTGACCTCTCTCAGCTGTTATCTCCACTCATGAATCCTTAGCTGATTTTTTTTATTTTCTATCCTCTGTTCAGTTGCAGAGGGAGAGTGAGAGTGACTTTAGTGGGGACCTGGCATCTGGCCAGGGTCAACCCTCTACATGCCTAAGGAAAGTCCTGCCTCAGACCAAAGGACCATCTAGCCTAGTATCTTGGAAAGCAGTCAAAAAGGGATGTTTTAAGCATAGGATGGAGGGAGGACACAGTCATACATAGTGCAACATCCATGTCTTCAAACTTCTAGTTTTACAGTTCCAGGACATTTTGTGATATTGTAGATTATGGTGTTTAATATCCCCTATGGATTTCCTTTCTTCAGATTTTCTACTCTTAAATCCATGCAAACTTGTAGAACATGTAATCCCTTAAGGTGTTGAAGGTCTTCCTACATATTACAGTCTTATGAAAAACAGTCTTTTTTCTGTGTTTTGTCAAAGAAGCCCAACAGCCTCCTGGACTGCATTAGAAAGAGCATTGCCAGCAGTATGAGAGATGTGATCCTTACCCTGTACTAAGCACAGATGAGGCCTCATCCAAAGTGCTGGATCTAGCTCTGGACTCCCCAGTACACAGGTGCCCAGGAAGATTTGTGGAGTGTCTATCTTTGGAGACATTCAGAACTTGACTGAGTTATTCCTGGGTAGCCACTTCAAGGTGGGTGCTTGGTCAGTGGGTTTGAACTAAATTATGTTTAGAAGCCTCTTCCTACCGCATCTACTCCTGATCACAGGGCAGGTACTGGAAGTTGTCTAAAACATGTAGTCATTGTTTAATACCTCGGAGTATTCCACTTGGGATGGCATTAGAGTCAAATGGCAGGAGCAACTCCAGTTTTTTTGTTGTTATGTTACTCTGTTACTGGTATGGCCATCTCTGCCTCCCTCCTGCAGACTGTACTGTGTCTTAATGGGCATTTGAGGATTTTTTTCCCCTAAAGTCCCAGTGAATATCACAATGGTATTCTCTGCTCTCCAGATATGTAGATAGGCAACAACATCCAGACAATAAGCCCAGATTTCCAAGTATAAAACAGGCTACAAGGAAGAATGGAATAAATAGGCTACAAGGAGGAATGGAATTATTTAAGGAATAGAATTGTAGTTGGACTTACCTAGAGTTGTTTACTTTGCTAAATGCAGGTAGGAGGATAAACAGCTGAGCATGATCTAGTCTCAAATAGGTTGGTATAAAAACAGAGCCATTCTCCCATCCTACGTGAAATTCTTCAAGACTAGTTCAATTCTAGTAATGGACTAGGTCCATTCTTGTATCAATATCTAGACATGTTTTGCCCCACTTGGTTCGGCTTTCTTTTCTCAATCCTGAACAAATGTCAGTGTATGTGATGCTATCTTCTTAAATGGCAGTGCCTGTCAGAGGAATGTGAAATTCAAATAACCTTCCATTTCCCAGTGTTTTGTTGCTGTTATTATGACTCTACCATATGGAACAATATTTAAGGTCAGAAGTATCAAAATAAAACACAGAAACGTGTTTACTGTGGTTTTGTAGTGAAGGATTGTATTTCATAGAAAAAGCCACGCATTTACCTGTTATATACAAAGTTCAGGGTTTCTAGATGCAAATGTTGGTCCTTAATGCTTTAAATAAAATAAGTAAATAAATCCTAGCTGAATGCCATAGGCTTCTCTTGGTTCCAGTCAAAGGCAAAGTAAAATTACTTTTGGTAGATGTTTTCAGCTATAACACGGTTTTTCATGGACAGCTTACCTTTCTTTTAGCAGATGGTCCCTATTTTAAGAGTTATTCACATTAAAGATCAAAAAGTTAAGGATTGCAGTTTGAAAAAACTCCAAGAGGCTAAGAAGCTTATGTTCTAAAATGCTTTTTTGCATGTGCTTAGAGATCTAGGAGCAATAGTTTATCTTGGCATTTGAGCAAGTTTCTTACTGCATTATTACAGCTGTAATTTGTGGCCACGGAATTCTTCCTGAAGGAAGCCTGACTTATCAAAACATCTCTTTTTTTTTTTTTTCTTCAAAAATACTTCTGAGCTCTTACTTTAAAGAAAAGAAAAAAGATAACATACAATAAATGTGAATGAGAGAAGAGAGATTAGGTTATTGGTATTGCTTCATATTTCAATGGATTACTACTACTTTTAGCTGGTACTTAATGACTCACCTGGATCACAGCCTTAATACACTATACGAAGGAGTAGTGATAGTGGAGATTTGATAATGTTTTTTACATGTAACTGGGCAATTTATTTGTGCGCAGTGAACTTGCCTGGAGGTTGTTGATAAAGTTTAGAACATTTTCTCTTCATTATAATAACAGGTTGAGTGTATATATACGTGACTTTAACACAACTCGCTTATCTGTAGTACTGTTTAGACAGAGACTTCTCACAAAGTACTAACAATTTATAGTGATGTGGGAAGTTATTTCATTCTGTGATGATTAGATTTAGAAATGTTGAACCGTGCTTTCCGGTTCAGTACCATACCACAGAAGAAATGTCTTCAGCCAGGTGCCTGCTGCTGGATACTACTAGGCTGCTTCAGGTGCACAATTTTTCCCCTTAGAATTACCAGCAAAACAATATCAGATTTTTCAGTGTCTTTTAAGGCAGTCATTACTAGTTTAAATGTGGTTTAAAAAAAACAAAACAGGTGTACTGTTGATAGCAGCAGCTTGAAGGCTTCTGATATGCCTTCTGAAGAGGCATAAATATTTCTTACATCAGTTTTTATGGAATGATTAGATCAGGAGAAAGAGGGCTTGAGTGAAATTCAGTTACAGTTATACTTTCTTAACCAAATGTGTTGAGCTGCTTTGTAAATGTGACAATTTTGTTATACTGGACAGGAGAGCTAATGTGAAAATGTGATAGTAGAATAGTCTGTAGAAGATACTTGGGAAGTAGGACATGCTTTATTTTCAACAGATTTGAATGTACTTTCTGCAGTTATTGTATGCATTTTTTACTGCATTTTTGTATTTGCACAGACTTTGATCCATACCAAATTCTGTGCTCTAGGGATAGTACTTGGAGAAACTCTCAGTTTGAAGCTCTCAACTCTAGTAAATAGTAGAATAGGAACAATTTTGTTAAATAAATTATAGAAGCATTACACAAAGTAGTTCATATCTGAAATACTTCTGCATTTATTTTATGAATCTTAAAAGATATTACATGGGTTTTGTCTCCATTTACTTGAAACCAAGAGTGCCATTAATTGATATTTAAGTGTTTAACAGCCTCTTACTAGAGCAACTCTCCAAAGTTTTTTAACCATGCTCTTCTGTATTAGTCCCTCAGTGAAGGGACAAGAGATGCTTCACAACTCAGAACATTTCATCAGTTTAGCATACAGAGTGAAGAGGCAGTAGGACATCAGTCTGTACTCAGAGAATGTAAGTAATAGGATAAAATGCCTATTTAATGCATTAGTCAATTTTCTAGAGTACGTAGACTTTCTACCATATACTGTTCAAATGTTCTTCCCATGAAAGTACAATCTTTGGAGAAGAACTTTTGAAACTGATTTCTGAGTTCCTGCATTTACAGAGAGACAATATGGCACAGAAATCCTGTATCCAGATGAATCAAATGCCTTGTCCTGTTTACCCTTCACATGTTAATCCTTTGTGTAGTGTGAGGGGTAATTTATCACACCTTGCAAATTTTTCTTTCTTGTTTCTAACTTGTGACTTTTTTTCTGAGCCCATGTCAGCATGACAAAATCTTCCTCATTTTTCTATAGATATAACAACCTTAAATCTCATAGAGAGATGGGTCTGGCCTGTAGAGTAAGTATAATACTTCAACAAGTAGAACGCTTGAAACATTTTTATTCAAGTCATTTTCACATAAACTTGCAACCATAATATGGGCATGTAACACAAGAATATGAAAGTGCAATGAAGAATACAAAGCTAGTGCCTGAATATTATAAATTAGAGCTCTTCAGGTAAAGATGCAAAGTTACTGAAATTAAGACTCTTGGAAGAAAGGTGAAGGAAATAACAAAAAAACCTTCTAAAACGTTGCAAAAACAAGTGGCATTTCACTGTATCTGTAGCATTAGTTGCATAATAAAAACCTCCCAATAACATACTCTTTGGTTTTAATTCAAGTTAAAATCTTTCAGCACCTTTTAGGATTTGGAGAAAATGAAAATGCCTTGTTGGCATAAATGTGAGACACAGGATAAACCACCTTTCAATGTCTCATTTATGAAAACTCACCCCGCTGGTTTTGAATGAGCACACTGCAAACAATGCATGAATGACTATAAGAAGGTACATTTGGTGTTTGCACTCATTCGACACTGCACAGTAAACTCTGGAGCACAGAGAAAATTAGTAGACTTTAGTAACACAAAAACATAATCTACACAATATATTGCTTCCATTGGTGACCAGTCTGTCATTTTTGTTACACTTTTGTCTAGAAATATGCAAATATCAAATGTATTTCAGGATTAAAAAAAAAAATATATAACAAACCCGTCCTGTAATGAACCTGACCTACAACAAATTCCTTGTGTGCAATTTTTATGTAAAGATTTGAAGTGTGGGAGGTAATTGCTTCACACACATTTTTACAATCTGGCTTTTCAGAAGAAATTTGAGACTGCAAGACAGCATATTTGTACTAAAAATCTCACAAAATTTAAATCTGATTTTTTTCCGACTGAGGCCAATGACAAGATGCCTTTCAAAGATAATGGGAATCAACCCCATGTCTTGTAAAATGGAATCCATATATAATTTGCTGTAAAAATAAAAGCTTTTATCAAAACAGCTTTACAAATGTTTTTTCAACAAAAATGCACATAAACGCATTAATATTTTCCAGTATGAAAAAAGGAAGTTAAGGTGTCTGGGTCAAATCTGCAGAGCCAAGATACTGAATATACTGGTTGGCACTCCCCTATTTAGAACTACTTCTATACATGCTATATAATAAACTCCTCTACTGAGTTGTGATTTACCATAGACAGAGTTGAAGTCACATTCCTTTTTTTTTTTTTTTTTAATCCTAAAATCCCTTGTTTTTCTGAATAGACTGTTCATGTTATCTTAGGCAGTTTTTGTGCTATTGTACATCAATGTAATGTTGCTTAACACACATTTCAAAACAATTACAATATTTTGCTACGGAAAAAGAAGCTACATTTTTGTAGCTACAATATCCCCAAGATTCAAAGTTACAGCGTTCAACACCTTTCTGAACCAGGCCATTCCCACTTGCTCCACCTACACAGATGCTCAAGGCCTTCTGTCTGCTTGCTGACTTCAGTGGAGTTCTGCAAGTAGCTTGGGTACAGACATGTGAGGAGGTTCCTGTCTCATGTGCCAGGGGATAACCTCGCTTCCTGCGGCTGCTCTGTTTCCAGTTAGTGCTCTCATATCCCACATTCAGCATCAGGCACAATGAGGTACGAGCACACAACCTCTTGCCAGGAAGCAGCTCGTGCCCACAGCCTAGCTTCCATTCAGTAGCTTTTGTGTCCATTGCCCAAGCCGCTCCCAGGACTTTCACCCCAGTTTTGACCTAAGTCTATAGAAAGGTGAATGCGCTTGCATCCCTCAACACCTCTTAAAAACTCTTTGGGCTGAGATTTCAGAAGCCTAGACTTTAAACATGCCCTCATGGCTTTCTAGTAAATCAAGTTTCCAAATTTTGCTTCTGTTCGTTGCCCATACTGGTTACTGATTGCCAAAATGCATCTTGCACCAAACAAAAAGGGACCTGCAGGTATAAATGGTATTCATTCTACACCCTCTCCCACTGGTAGGTAGTAATCACCAGGTTGTGGTTCTTAGGTCCTTTTTAAGTTCTAGTTGTGCAAATTTGTAACCAAGTTATGATTAAGATGGAAATACTTCATAATCAGGAAATAAATATATGTACTAAAGAACAGCTAATCCTTAAAGGATATTATGGCAATTCATCAAACATCCAAATTAAATCTATAGGGTTCTTATGCATAAAATATTTCCAAATACTGCCTGAAGTTTCTCAGTGATAATATAATGATAACAAAAAATACTCCATACTCCTCAGATTTTTAAATTCTTAACTATTTTCAATAGCACAGCTATTTTTCAATTTTTTTAATATATTGAGCTTTCCATGTTTCATTAGTTGTTTTGAACTGATCACATTAAACCAATGCCAATCAATATTTCTAGGTTCCATTGTTTCAAAAGTAGATCCTTCATTTTACATGATCAGAAAGCTTCTGAAAAAAATGCCAGATCCCCTTGTGATATGTCATTTCACAGTTTAAAACAAAAATCACAGCTACTGTAGCTTACAGCAGGGTGCACTGCAAAAGCAAAATATTTTTGGGATGGGAGGAGGAGGAGTAGTGTACCCAGCACCAGTTAAGCAGTTCAGCAAAAACATTAATTTGGGCTTGAAGTTTTTCCCCTTAGCAATGTTCCAAATGGTTCCTGAACAACCTAAAGTAGAATGTTAATACACTGACTTTCGCCCTCTCTATATAGTATATTTTCAGCTTTGTTATTTTGAATACTGAGATACACATTTTTAAAGTCAACTACAGTACTGAAGGGGGAAGCAGGTAGTAGGCTTTTTCACAACAAAATACTTCATTAGAGATTCTTACCTACTTCTGTTTGTGGTGCCACCTGAGTTAATTGCCGGTATTATTTTGATGGTTAATCTGTTCAAGTTGAATGTTTTTCACAGATGACCACATCAGGGACTCTTTGTCATCTCCGAGAGCCCATTTATTGACAGGTATTATTTTTATCCGCATTAATTCTGCGGAAGTCTTTTAAAAGCCCCACCTTGAAAAATCTCTTGAACATAGAAAGGTGGGTAAGTTTTTTAATTCATTTTCACAGATGAAAGGTGTATTTCAAAACCCCATCTGTTTTTCACTTAAGAAAATGGAAAAACTTCTACTGTATTAAAAATGTAAACGTAACTTTTCTTGCAGGGGTATAACTGATATATATATAATATATATGTATTTCTCTGCTATAGGTTAATATTCCTTGAAATCTGAACATACTTTTCTCCTTCATATCAATGTGTTCTAGCAAGTATTTTTAATGGTACTGTATTATTACTCTTAAGCTGGTTTTCATTATGGCATTTTCTGAGATAGCTGACATTAGTACTTTCTCTTGCATTTTATTTGATTCATTTTGCATACTTTTTTTTTTCTACCTTTTAAAATATGTTCAACTCATTCACCAGTTATATTACTACTGAAGTCTATTATCATCTAAACTCCAAATGTCAAGGAGCTAAGACATGGTCAGGTTTTTATGAACGAGTTAGATTTTCAAAATGTAAAATATCTGTGCATGAGTCACCAGTTCCACACATTTCGATAGTAATACAAGTAATGCCAATTTAAATTCTTAAAATCCAGTTAAGTTTTGGTTGAGAAGCAGCTGGAGTGCTTCAAAATCACATAAGGCGTGTGGGTGTATATATGTATGTTTTTAGTTTTGTTTCTATATTGTTTGCATCCTATTGAAGTTTATATAATGATACTTCAGTTCAAAATATTTGGCACCATCTCATCCATTTTCTTGCACCTTTCTCAGTATCTGTTGAAAGAAAAGAAATAATTTTGTGCAGGTGACCAAGCAGGTACAAAAAGAATATCTGCTAAGTACTCAATTGTCAGCTTGAAGGCATAGGTCAGCAAACAGTAATAGAAACCTTGCTTCCTCACCCTGCATGAATATATGTACATTTTATATATATATATATGAGAGAGAAAGAGAGAAAAGGGTTGTTTATCCTGGAGAAAAGGACACTCAGGGAGACCTTATTGCTCTCTACAACTACCTGAATGGAGGCTGTAGGGAGGTGGGGGTCAGTCTCTTCCCTCGGGTAACAAGTCACAGGACAAGAGGAAATGGCCTCAAGTTGTGTCAGGGGCAGTTTAGATTAGATATTAGGAAAAATATCTCACATAAAGGGTTGTAAAACATTGGAACAGACTGCCCAAGGAATTGGTATAGTCATGATCACTTGAAGTGTTCAAAAAAACATGATTAAGGCACTTGAAGATATGGTTTAATAGTGAACATGGTGCTTGTAGGTTGATGGTTGGACTTGATGATCTTAAAGGTCTTTTCCAACCTTAGTAATTTTTTTACTCTGTGTACTCCATAACATTTTCAGAGGTAAGATGGGGAGACTAGAAGTTAAAAGTATGAAGCATAAGTTTCCTTTCCACATGAATGTGAGCAGATGCGGTATTCCAAGAAGGAGAAATCAGTCCTGTTACATAGAAATGCTTTAAAAGCTCCTGCCTCAGGTCCACCAAAAATAATCTCTCACGACCTGCAGAACACCTGTTCTTTTTTTGTCCTTTTCCTGAAGTCTGAGCAACACACAGCAAGAACAGAGGACTTTGCTGAAGCCATTTTACTTGTCACGAGTATAGTCAAAGGGTGATTACAAATACAAATCTCCACACTGGCATGAAAAAAACATTCCTACCTTTAGTCTCATTTTACTACTGATTTCCTAATGCAAAGTAAGGAATGAATATTTTACAAGCTAATTAAACTAGTCTCATTAATTCACTGTGTTTGTTTCACTGATGCTGTTATATAAGACTACGCTGGTCATCTATTTTACTTTTCATTTACTGCTCTGGAATTTATTTCATATAAACCTCTAAGAAATGTTAATACTCACTCCTTATGCAATCCAAATGAAATCACCTGATGAATATTTTGTGGGAGCAACTAATATATTATCCTCTATGTTACAGAAGACTGCTTTGTGTGTGTGCGCATATTTCACAGATACTAAGGTACAGCAGATCTACCATAAGGTCATTTATTAAATGAATTTCCTGTTTTGGAGGAAAAATTTTAAAGAGGTGTACTTTTGGCCTTGTTTAAACTTTTGAGGAACTAAGCAGTAGATGGAGTGTGTGTGAAAGAACTGTTTCAGGAGAATGGCTGCTGTGTAAGCAGCAGCAGCAAAGTAACATACATGTGTGGGATTTTACAGAGTGTCTTAAGAGCTCTGTAACTGCTGAACAGTTCTGTGTGGATGCCATAAGTGGGTACTGAATGATCACAGAAAGTTTCTAATGCAAATACAAAGAAGATGTGAGCCAGAGGTAGTTATCTAGCAGCCCAGACAGTAGCAGTAGTTTTGAAAGTGCTATATATTCTGATGGCACAAGTGCAAGAGTAAAATTCCCACAAACTTTTAAATCCTGAAACACAAGAAACAAAATACTGAAAAAATTGCTGTCAGTAGAACTAATAGTAGAAGTTATTTTCTTCAAGATAAAGTAAATCTCTAAGCTTTACAAATCTGTTTGTCAACTTCACTACCATGAATCTTCGACAGTGACAGAAAACAAAGAGAAGTACTTACGGTGAAATTGTGCAGCCAGAGGCGTATGCATGGTGGCCTGTATAGCGGATATCACAGCGCACTATATTGTTGGAGTAATCGGATTCAGGCACCAAATAGCTGGGGTTTACACTCACCTTAAGGAGAGAAAGCATAGTGTTTATCTATTTCCAGGTTTCAGCTGCTCACATGCACTCAAAATGATGTGTGCTTATGATTTGCTTCTTTAAAAAGCAAACAAAAAAACCCACACCTCCCCACTCCCAATACACTTACCTTCAGAATGTAATTTCCAGGTTTTACATCTGTAATATCGATCCACTGGCAATCTATGTCAGCATTGTAAGTGTCGTAACAGCCAGGGCTCAGACCCTTAAAAATGAAGTTAAGATGGATGTAAAAAAAGAATGAATCATTAGGAAGAGTAACATTCTAGACATTAGGGACACTCAGACTGAAGTTAACTTAACCATCACACTTCACTAAGAAAATTAACTCAGAAAATTAGTCTTATTGTTTCTTGGCATTTTATCTGTGTATCTAAACTAGAATGCAAGTCAAAGATACCATTTTGATAGACTACACTTTATTACTGAAGAGGAAACATCTGTAATATTTACAGTTGTTTGTAAGATATCTGTATTTTATTATCACTTGTTACAGTACTCCTTTTATGTAAAGACTGGTGCTGTTATTACTTCCTGTTCTTTACATAAGATGAGAATACAAAAAAAACTGACCAAGAAGTGGACCTAAGTATCTGTAGATCTCAAGTAAGTGATTTCTGGGGTCCTTGAGTATAAACCAAATCAGCATGCTGGGACCTCTCCCTACCCTTAGGAATGATGCAACTTGTTACTATGGAGGTACTCTGCCAAAGTGCCATCTTTGAACAGTAGACTCAAGAGCTATTTTCACATTGAGTTTTGCATGGAAATGGTGTCTCTTCAGGCAATACAATGGCACAAGAATCTGAGAGAACTGAAAATGCAGACTTTCTTCCAGATAATCTTTTCTGAAAAATTATTTGTTATTAGGAACATCAGTAAGAATCCCTAACTATCAGTGTGTGTCAGTGGTTCGAATCTGGTGTCTTTAACTGTGTCCAACACAGATTGCCCCAGGCAAAGCTGATCAGTTCAGGCAACACACAGAGTGTAGAAAACCCAAGTCCTGTAGGAATTCCCTCTTGACCCAGCTGGTGATCAGCTCAGACTCTTGCATGTATGTGCCAAGTCTGTGGCTGGAGGAAAGTTTTACAGTCCAATTACAAACCCCTGAAACATGGGCTTCCAGTGGAAACGCTGACACAGCCATGATTCTAGTGACACAAATACTCCATCTGTAAACTTTGTATGTTAGATGTCATAGTCTACGAAGGAGAAAAGATATTTATGAAACCTCTTCAAAGTCTTTATGTATTGCAGATCATTCATTATAGTTAAAATTCAAACGTGGACACGTCAGACAGTGAAGCATACCTGTTATTTCTCTGTGATAAAATAACTACCTCCTAGATTAAAAACTGCAGAATAAGGGATACAAATGTGCATGTAAGCATGTCAGTATGTGAGTTAAACCACAGATCCATCGAGCTCAGTGCCATGTCTCTGACAATGGTCAGCAGCAGAGGACAAAAGAACCTAAGAAATGGGATGTATAATGTCAAGCAAATTCCTTGCAGCAGGCATTTAACTGTATTTAACATATGGGATACCATCAGATTTTTTGTGTGTTTCATAGCGACCATTACTTTGTCTGAATTTTTCTTTAACACATGTATTTTTATCTCTGCAACATCCTATGGCAAGGCATTTAATACTTCATTCATGTGTCAAAAGACCACTTCTCTCTGTTTTAAAGCTGTTGTCTACCAGGTCTTAAGTTCTTGTATTGTGAGAAGGAGTAAATATCAACAATTTCCTCTTTTAATCCAGGACCACTCAAGTTTCATTCTTATTCCTTGTTTTCCAAATGGAACAGTCATGAAATCTTTTAGCCATACTACATTGCTGATCATCCTTGTTCTCCTGGGGTTGGCTGGTTTGGATTTTTTAAGCTTTTCTGTAGCTGTTTTGAGAGGTGGTGACACAATATTCAAGGTAGGAGTCTTTCATGGATTTCTTTATCATAATGTTATATTCAATTTTTCATCTGTTCCTTTAATAAGCTCTAGCGCCTGACTTTACATTTTTACATGACCCATCATAATGTTCACATGGCTGCCATTCTCTATATCTTTTATGCCTTAAAACCAAGCATAAAATAATGCTAGATGATTTCTGTGGCAGACTGCCAGCCAATAGCAATAGGTATTAAGGGAATCCAGAACCTTACAGCTTCAGACTCTGCAAAGGTGAAAAATACTAACTCTGAACTCTGGGACCAGCCAAGGATATAACTGAGCAGCTGTGGGGGGATGAACACTGGAAACAACTTCTCTACTGGCTGTCTTGAGTTCCCTTTAGCTCGCTTGACCAGTCCTATAACCATGAGAACTTGTGGTGTGTTTTAATAGAGTTAATTTACCAGTGGTACTAAGCTAATGAGTGTCACTGCATTCTACTGAGAATTCTACTGAGAATTTACTGGGTAAATGATACATCTCCAAGATGGTATCCTGGCCTCTGACAGAGGAATTTCAGAAGTTAATTAGGTCATCAGTTAATTTAGGGCATCAGATGATTGGCAAAAAAGTTACCCAAATGTAGACTAGAGGGGGGAAAAAAACTTAAGTTTGTCTCCAAACCGTCTCTTACCTGCGTGTGTGCTGTACATGCATACCGCCTGTAATATCCATAATCGCAGGAGGTATCTTCGAGACAGAAACTTGCTTTGTGTCCTTCAGCAACTTTTCTGTGTGAGCTCGCATCCAACAAGTCATAGTGGCTGAATTCATCCATGCTGTGATAATGTCTGTTAAACCATAGATACACTATTAGAGATGGATCAGATCTTATCATTAACATTTTAACATATTCCTATTTGATCTACCTCTTGTTAAATGTGGCCGAATTTTTTTTGTTAAACAAAATCTGTGTGTTATTATACTTTCCTATTAATGGTTACTCAATTATTTTTATTACTCTGATTTTCAATTACTACATGCCATCTTCTGTAAATAAATAATAGATTTTAATTTGCTATGGGAAAGATTCCATAGCAGCACTGTTTTTCCAAAATTTCCTGTTTCAGCTCTTTTCCAATAACAATAGCAAGTATTAAGTAGTTCATATTTGAATTGTACATCTTATAACTGCCTTTAGCCAGAATTTCACTAGGAATGCTTACCTTACATACTGTAAATTCCAGGGAAGTTTGCTACTTGCTAGCAAAACCCCAAGAATTTGCTTTCACATTTTGATGGCCCTCAATGTAACACATCCATAACATTGGTGAAAACAAAATCTGTATAAAGAAGTCAGCTTCTGTGTCATGGCAATGCAGATTTCATTCCATGTCAGCTCTTTTTGCTGTCTGTACTTAATGTTGTCTCTATTTCAACAGCTTATACGCTTTTGATCTGGACAAAGTGATGCATTTTTCTTGCTCTCACACTGAGTTCAGGCTCTTACTGTAGAGTTCAACAACTATTATTCTTGTAATTCCACTTTTCTAAACTACACTTGTTTTATCTACCTGCACTATATCTTTGACTGCTGTTACTTATGAATGCCTTCAGCTCAAGAGGTATATGAAAATGGTTTAATTTAGCAGAATTCAAATGTACTGGTGAAACAAAACAGCACACAAGTCTCACAAGCATGTGAGAACACTAAAGCACCAAGAACACTAAAACCAGTCCACAGATGATGATGACTAACACTGAAGTCTGATGGCTAGCCAAACTAATTGGCAGTTGTAGTTCATTTCCAAATGAGCTTGTTTCACTGTTATGGAAATGATCACGAGAGATGCATTTTTCTGTGGCAAGAACTGAATCAACATCAGAGACACTTTACATCTGGACAGCAATAGCTGGGCTGTTGTGGCAGAGGAAGAAACTGCTCTTCTACAAATGGAAAATTTCAATTGCTCACTCAATTTCATCTATTTATCAGCTTTCTAAGCACTAGTGTTGGGGTATTTTTGTTATTGGTGATTAAATTTTTTTCAGGAATGGGGGTTAACTAATTTGTGGAGGCTTTGCTGGTTGGTTTGATTTATTTTTAGCTTTTTTTATGTTTACAAGATTCATAAACTGATAATACTAGTCTTTTTTTGAAATAATTTGTTCTAACAATACTGATTTTTCATTCAGTGCTTAAAGCCTCTGAAGGCTCAGAGGCCTTCAGATCAAGCCCCCATTGGATACCATTTTATTAAAAGAATAGTATTAAGTTATCATTTATGTATGTGTAGCAGCAGAATTGTATTTTTAATAAGGTGGAAGTAACTATTCTGAGTAAGTACTTCTAGCATTTTACAACTGGTTCTGCTGTGAAATAGCAAAAAATAGAACAAACCTGAAAACTGTGGAATGTGAGTGTTCTGAAAAGATACAAGTTTGCGGTGTTACTTGCTCCCAAAATGTTGAAAATGTCCTACTTCATTTGCCTTTCCATGTTTCCAGCAATTATGGTATTTCTAGAGCTTTGCTGCTGTGTCAAAGTATCATCATATGATAAGGATATTATTGATAATAGGATCAATCAACTCAGTAGCTTTTCAATTCCATATTGATCAGCGCATTCCTTGTCAAGAAATAACTCATGAAATTCAGGTCAAGAGGTATGGGTCACTGTTTACAATGGTGTATCATAGAGAACATGCTAGTAGATGTATATTTTAGGGTTTCCATTTATTTTAACATGATTGGGAGTTTTCTTTACTGGTTATGCTTATATAACTGGACTATACATCAAAACTGGTTTGAGACTTGTATTTATAAATAATTTAGACTTTGTACGTGTTTCCTACATGTAGATAAGCTTCATATCCATTTTGGTTTCATATGTCTATAGAAAGAGTGATCATCACTACATAAAATGTATCAGACAGTAAAAGGCTAAAGTTTCCTCATGGCTTCACTGCAGTTCTAGAAAATGTCACCTTATACGTGACAATTTGTTAGTGAAAAACATAGTTAGAAAATTTCATACTGAGCAGTTTACTCACTGGTGACAGCTGTGCCACTCCCATGAATAACGGGGTCTGCTGGGCAGGAAATCTGATGTGCCTTGATTTTTCACTCTTTGGGGGAATCTCAGGAGCACCCGATTGTCATAATCTCTGACATCTGCTCGATAAGCTGAACTGCAATAATGGGGAAAAAAGGAAAAAAATTGTAAGTATATGCAAGAAACACTTTTAAAAATACTCAGAAGTAACTGACAGCAGAGATCTTTTCAACCCCCTTCATGCATTGGAGGTTCATAGGAATTTCATATGGTGTGGAAATGCCTGGTGTCAGACCAACACCTGAGTAAAATTCAGATCTATTAGTATTCTAAATGGAAGTTTGACCACTGACTGACACCATCTATAAAGCAGATCACTGCTAAGCTGCAAAATTACTCTGGTATCAAAATTACAATTTCATTAGTTGTTGTTAACAAAAATAACTCCCTGTGTATTTAAGATCACACAACAGTTCTTTGACTGTGTTGTAAAAAATATAAACATATATATATGAACAGGCTATATTATCCTGTTTCACATGGCTATTATCTACAGTCTTTTAAATACTGGAATATTTTAATCAACTGACAGCTAGCAAGAACATTTCAATTAGTATTCACTGTGAATCTAGCATACAAATACTGCTTCCTATGTCATGTTTTCTTTTTCCAGAAAGTGAACAAAGAGCATGACCCTGGAAACAGTCTGATATCAATTAACGATGCTGGTAAATACATAAATCTGTTTTAAATGATAAGGTATCAAACAAGTTAAAATGGTTAAAAACAGCTATGTTGATTTCTTTCCAAACAAAACAGGAAAAATCCCTCTCTGCCAACTGGACAAGACCAAACTTCATAGCAAAGCTGTTATTTCAACCCCTTAAGAGACTCTGAAACACTTTTCAGGGAGATTTTAGTTTTAAGAGACATTACAAGGAATAGGAACAGAAACAATTAGCTTGTTATACTTTTATTATTAATTTGTGCTGGTTAAGAATAGGGTTTTGTTTTGTCTTTTTTCTAGTGGAGATACATATAATCTTAAGGGATTAGAAAAGGAAGATGAACTCAGATTCAAATCACCAGATTCAAATAGTTTTTTTAGGTGCCTCCATTTTACAATATTCAGATATGTTCAAATGAGCCTGACAATAGAAATACGTAGTATAACTTTTCACAACGTGTAGGTTCTTCAAAAGATCTGTAGCTTGTCTCTCTAGTATGGCAGTATTGCTTTCTGATGTGCATACCCCACCATCTGCCACAAGTTTGGAAGAAGGTTTCAAACTGGGTTGTGTTTACTTGGGCCTCCAGCCTCACTCTTCTCCACTCTTCACCATGTTCACAGGTACTCCACAGTGGACACAGGAGCACAAAAACTCACAGTGGATGGACAGAAGCCTGGGCTGATGCCTACCTTGCCAAGCAGTTTTCCTCGGCAGCACATCTCAAGTTATACATGGACATCCTCTGGACATATGTGGACGCCTGGATGTAATAGGGATCCGGGACTAAGTCAGGGAGACCTGCAGTTCATCAAACCAACCACATAACAGCAAGATCAACCCAGGACACGTTTGCAGATATTTGGCTACCATCCCAATCGTTAGGAGCCGTCGTTTTGTTACGGACCCCTGCCCTCCGTTAACCTCGCTCTCCTCCCCTTTGTTCAGGCTCTTCGGCTTTTCCCAAAGACCACATCGCAAGCACGACACCCGGAATCCCGCGGTGGGCTTATCGACGTGCCCTCCGCAGCTCCCCGCGGGGACCGTGGCCTCCGGGATGGCCGCAGGGCTTTCCACCGGGATTCCGGCGGACCGGGAGCCGCACGATCGCAGGCCCGGTCGGGTTTTGCCCCGAGAGAGAGGCTGGCAGGGCCGATGAGCCGCGCAGCGCATCCCGCCGGGACCGGAGGGTGCGGGAGCGAGCGAGGCGGCGCGGCGGGCAGGGAGGGACGGGACGGGACGGGACGAGATGGGCGGGAAGGTGGGCTCTTACCGTACTGGAAGTAGCCGGTGCCGTAGCCGGGTCTGTACCTACTGCCCTGGCGGGGCCTCTCGTAGGTGTCGTAATAGTTGTAGTAGGGGTTATCGTCCGTGTACTTGTAGGGGTTGTAGGGGTCGTCTCCTACCATGACATCTTCCCGCCCGGGCCTGAAGCTGCCGAGGGGCGGCAGCCCCCCGGCACCGGTGCTGCTCCCGTTGCCGTCGGTGGCGGGGCTGGCGGGGTCGCTGGGTCGCGACGCCCCCGAGGAGGCACTCCTGGCCACGGGGCTGGTGGGCGCTTGGCTGCGCTGCCCGGCGGCGGCACGGCCCCCGGAGGAAGGCTGGTAGCCGGCCTGGAACCAGTGCCGAGCACCGGAGCCGCCCCGGGTGCCGGCGGCGGGCGGGGGCTGTGGCTGCGCGGCGGCGGCGCGGGTGGCGGCTCTGCGGGGCAGCGCCGTCCCGTTGTTCCGCAGCAGCAGGATGGGGCTGCCCGCCGCCTCCGCCGCCTGCCTGCGCCGCGGGGGCTGGTACTGGGACCCCAGGCTGAGCAGGCTGTACACCTGCCCGTTGTTCTCCCACTGGATCCGCTGCCTCCAGCCGGCGGGGGGCGGCGGGGGATCCCGGCGCAGCGGCTGCTGTTGCTGGCAGCCGGCGGGCCACAGGCAGCTCCAGTAGATGCACGCGAGGAGCTGGGCGAACAGGAGCCCCGGCGGCGTGAATCGCATCTTCTTCTCTTTCCTGGGCGCCGGCGGGAAGAGAGATACGGGCGAAACCGGGGGGGAGGGGGCCAAGTGGAGAGAGAGGGGCTCGTTTCCTACTGGGGATGGGGCGGGGTGGTGCGGGAGGACGGGGAGTGCGGGCTGCACCTCTGGAAGGGTCAGGCGGGCAGCGGGGTCTCAGGCGCTGCGACACCCGGGCGGTGCCATCGGGCAGGTCGGGCCGTCGGAAAGGAAAAGCGGCCCTGGGGAGGCGGAGGGAACGGCTTTTCTTCTCCCCGGTATTTATAGGCGAGGGGATGCGAATGGGAGCTGGAGCAAACAATCAGCCTCTCATCGTTCTTCGGCCCGCGCTGGTGTCTGGAGCGAGGGAAGGAGGAGGAGGAGAGGAGGAGGAGGAGGAGGAGGAAAAGGAGGAGGAGGAGAGACCAGGGACTTTAAACTTGCTGGCACGCTCGCAAAGTTACACAAGCCCCGCTGGCTGGGCTGGCTGCGCCCCCGCCATTTGTTCACGTAATGCGGCTGGAAACGTGCGGCCCTGACAGTTCCCCACGGCCGCCCCTCGCCCGCCCGCCCGTCCCGTGCGGGGAGGCCCGGGGAGAACGAGGCGGCTCGGGCCGGCGTGCCGGCGGGGGCTCCCCATCCTCCCTCCCTGCATGTCTCCCCTTCCTTGCCTACTTCCCTCCTCCTCTCTGCCCGTCTCCCCTGCTCCCGGAGCCGCGCCGAGCCGTGCTGAGCCGAGCCTGCGGCGGGCGGGCGCGCTCAGACACACGTAGGCTGCCAGAGTATGCCGTGGGGCAGCGCCAAAGTATGCAAAGGAAAAATGCTATTAGCTCATCAGCACTGGAGAGACTAAAAACGGGGTGACGGGGAGGGGGAAGGGGCCGCTGGCGAGAGAGGAAACATGTTTCTGGAAAATGTGCTGGCCGGCACATCTCCCGGGCTGGAGCAGCTGCTGGGGACCTTCGTCTCAGAGCTGAGTAACGGTCGGATCCCCTTAATGACCTCTTAATTAAAAGAAAACCTCCATCAAATAAACTCTTGACTATTGACTTTTGGGTTCTGTGCGTATGAGTCACACGAGAAATATACTGGCGATGCTCCTCCCGGAGTAAGTTTTCATTGAAAAGTGAAATTTCACATGGGAGAGGCTTAGCCCCGTCACCAGAACAAATAAATCGAATTCGGGCAGTGTCTCCCCAAAATCGTTCTGGGGAAGAAGAGCAGGCTGTGGCCTGAAAGCCTCTCCCTCCCTTCCTGCTTTTACAGGAGTTCATCAAGGCTATGTTTTGATGAGTCCAATCACCCACCAAGGCAAAAGAATTAAGGTCCATGGATTTCAGCCAAAACTCCTTTTGGTTGTATTTTTCCAAGGGCTGTTTGCTCATGAATCCTTGCAAAGGAACTAAGAAAAATGCACAAAAGTTGTCCTTCAACAGAAGTTTGGTGGTGAGGATATTTCCTAAGTAATTCCTGTCAAAGATGATCAGCCTGGGTTTGGAGTTTTTTGCCCTACTCCGGTAGATTCAAGGCACCTTCCAACCTCTGCCAGCCTCCCCAGATTATGTTACTGGCCAGGTGGATATCTGCCACCACATTTTGATGTTCTCCTGTCAGTTTCTGTATTGTAGTTTATTTTAAGTGCATATTTCTTCAAATGGTTCACATTTAATAATCAAAAACCAACAATATGCAGTCCTGCACTGTGACTGTGATGGAATGTAAATGCTGATTTACACTGCTGTCGAATTATTAGTGGTAGCAATTGTCTTAAAAGCACTCTCACCACCCTGAATTCAGTGGTGCCACCCTGAGTGTCAAAGGTCTCCCTGCGGACAGGTTGGCTATTGGTAGTGACCAGTGCCTGGCACCAGCTGCTCAGCAGACCAAGCTTGCTTGCTCTGCTCTCCGTCTTAGGAGAAAAGTGTGCCGCCCTGTGGACTTCATTTCCCTGCAGTCACTCAAATAACCTAGAGGATTAAAATAATTGGGAAATCAGAAGTTAACTGTAAAATTCTTTCTGGAGAATTCTGAGGAACACTGAGAGGTATGCATCAAAGACATCAAAGTCTTCTTACTTGAGAATCCATCCAATAGCAAAGTGGGTGCTTGTTATTGCTAGCCAGCAGCAGGCTGGTGGGGAGCATCTGCTGGACTGGGTCCCCAACTGGAACAGTAACTGGTGTCTTTCCACAAGCAGGTTGTGCATGATGGTCTGGTTTGGAGCTAGTTAGGGCTGGGCAGCCTTCTACAGAGGTGATCCATTTTGGGTTCTCTTATTCATCATATTTGCAGGCTGCTCATCCCCTCTGATCTTTCTCACTGTGGCTTTGAAAACATTATTCTCCATTTAAGGGTTTGCCCAGAACAATCAGTGACTAAGACTGAGTAAAATGGAAAGGTTGAAGTTAGGGAAAATGCAACACTGAAGGAATGAGGTTTCTGTCTTTCTAATCTTCCTCTAAATCTTACTAGGGTTACAAACAGCAGGTTGTTGCCCAATGTGTGATATTAGACAATGTTTCCACACAGTGGGATCCAAGCCATTTTTTTTTTTCTGCCTGATTAAGTTACTGTTTTTCATGAAACTGGAGAAAGCATATTTGAGACTAGTATTCTTGCTCATCTATCAGTCATTCATGTTGTCATTTTTTCCGTACCACCAGTTTTATTTGTTAATTAATTTAGGTTTCATAATGACTGCAGACCACCCTCAGGATCCCTAGAGAGTCAAGTCCTTCACTTAGCATTAGGTGCCTATGTCCATTTAACTACTGTCCTCTCCTCACAGGTTGCCCATTTATACCAAGTTTTTTATATCATGGGTCTGTCTAGACCATCAAAAAGCCCAGCTCTGTGACCTGAGGTGTGGAGGTGAACATTTCTGCAATACTTGAAAAAGTCTTGTAAGCAAGTCAAGTACTGTGATTGCTTTAAAAATGCCCTAGAAACTGTCAAGCACTCTGGTATTAAACTTCCTCATGAGGTCAACACAGTTTCTTTGTAAAGCCCATTCTGATACTGGATCATAGCTAACTTGGTTACTGAAACATTTGCCCACCCTTTTCTTTTTTGACTGGAATGCCTGGGTATTTGTTTCACTGGGGATTTTTTTTTTCTGTCACCTACAAAAACAAATACAGTCTGTATCAGCTGAAAAATAAAATTTCCTTCAACACTAATTGAAGCAGATATCAGTAAGTAATTGTAGTAATGTCTCAAAACCTGAGATCAGGAGGTAATTTGTATTTAGTATAGAAAAAGTGAAATAGTTTTAAACTGCAGTTTACACGAATCACATTATTTGTAACTTTTAATATTATTTTTAAAGTAATATCAATTTTGTTGTGGGATGGTTAATTTGTGTTCTTGTTTAGTCATAAATTGGTAGCTAGAGTTACATATGTAAAACAAGAAATATAAATAGTTTTCTAAAATCCTAAGAGGAAACTAAACAAATTAATATGTGTTAAGTATATTTATAAGCTGATAGTTATTCCGTTGGGATTGAAGGGTTGGTTATTGAGGAATCACTATTAGAAAAATCTCAAAAAATAGTGGTTGGTTTCAGCTTTTTGTATCTGAGAAAAATACTCATCTGATTTATGCTTGAGCAGACAAAGTACTCACTCTGATTCTTCTTTTCACATGAACACTGACTTGCAACTAGATTATTCAGATTTATCTTGTTCTATAGATCTTACTTAAAACAGTTTTCATAACTAGTCATTTTTTTGCATTCAAACATTCAAAAAATGTGTAATTTTGTTGCAACCAGAACACTGGATTTTTCTGAAGCATATTTTACAGAAGGTTCATGTATCTTTATTTAGAAAGTCACTTGTCAGTACATTGGATTAAAAGGATCCTAATTATAATGAATTCCCCTTCATAGTTGGAATTAAGATGTAAAGGTATTCTTTACAGGATGTAAAGTTCACTAGAAACTAAGAACTCTGAGTATTTTCAGATTCAGGTCTGTAATGAGATTTTTTTTAACAAACCAACTTAATTATAGGCAAGTTTGCAGACCTTTTCTGACATCAGTAGTCTTTGGAGCAGGCTGTAAGAATTTATTTTTACAAAAGTTAATCTTCTGGTTAAATTTAGCTACCCTTTGTGTGTCTGACTGTGAAGTCTCTAATCAGGCAACTTCCCGCTACCAAAGCAAATGAAAACTTTCAGACGTTTTTCTTCCTGCTCTGAATGTATGAAGGAACAAACAGATTTTTGTTGATTCAATGTTCTTGTCAATTTGTTGAAGAAAGAAAATTATTAGAATTTTATTAGCAGGTAATGCCAATTCAAAATTAACAGACAAAATGCTACCTGTCCTCTGTCTAGTATTTTGGGTTTATCTATGTGCATTACAGTATTAGTTTGTGGTTGCTTTGTCTTATACACCATGTTTAGGACTGCTGAATTTCACATACCTATACCAAATGAAGTAAATTAACCACACTTGTCTATCTCTTCAGGATCTGACAGCACTGTCAAGAAAAGCATCTACAGTACCTGAGACAGCTGTTGCCCTTTTCTTGTGTGAGAGCTGAAGATAAAGCCTTCTGATGTCAATGGATTTTTTGTGAAATCGTGGGTTTGCAGTGAGGTTTTAATAGCAGTACTTTTTAAACCTGGAGTATTAATGGGTTCTGAAATCTGAATATGAGTGGCTTCACTGGATGCAGTGACAGAGTTTCTTTCTTGAACCTAGATTTTAACAGAGTGTAGTGAAAATTAAACAGAAAACCTCTAATTTCTTGAATTTATAGTGTGTTTCATCTCCTACTATTTTTTCTAACTTTTCTATTTGTTTTTGTTTGTCTTCCAAAACATATAAAAGTGAGATTTCTCAAAATGTGAGGTAAATAGATAAATATGCAGCTACTGCAATTTCAGTCAGAGATTTGAAACTCCACCAGAGTTACTTCTTTTCTTACATGGCAGCATCTGTATTGAAAGCTTCCCTAACTATTGTCTTTGTATGTGCAAAGCTTAGTATCAGTAATATAAGCAGATATGTTTGTTTTGATTTCAGAAAGTTGTCTGATGACATGTACAAAGGAATAGAAATCCAAGACACTCAAAGGCCCATTATCTGTGCATTAATGCCTACGATAGGGACTAGTTAGTTTCATTTAACAAGGTTAATAAAATTCAAATTAGATTAGTACAATGCATGAAAAACTAAAAAAAAATTGGCTGGACATTTTTATACACAAGCATGTCTTTGCTGTGGCAGCAATCCAAAATTAGTCTTCCCATCTGCATATTTTGCACAAAAGCAAAAAAAACACAACTAGTAACTAGTAACACAAAAAACACAGCTGGTGACTAATCCAAGCTAAGAAAGACTTGAGAGAGCAATTAGTTTTGAATTGAGACATTCACCAGGCTGTTTTGACGTTATGAACATTATGTACAAAGCGAGAGGAATGAAGAGCTTTCAAAATCTGTCATTTTCCTTCTGTCTTCAGCAGGGAGAAGTCCCTGTAAATCATTCACAAAGGGGAACACTGTCCAACATAATGTAAGAGTGGAACATGCCAGTAGAAATTTTGGAACATGATTTTACTATGCATCTCATAAAAGATAGCTAATATGGCAGTGATGTCTTTAAAGTTTTCTTTCCAAAAATAGCATAACAGAATTGGTCATCATATCTAGATTGATTATTGGTCGTATATCTAGGTTGACTATTTTACAAGTAGATATAATTCCTAACTGTCCTATATACCTTGATCTTTTTCATCAAGTGTATCGCATCTTTGTCTTCATTACCATCCCTGAATTTGCATGGTTGTCACAGAGACAGGTAATTTTCTTTGTAAAACTTCAATGGAAAAATACTAGAGAAGACCCCTCCTTTCAAATTCCAAGGTGAACTTTCATAATTTGTATTAAAAAGAATTTGGTGTTATACCAATAAGATGCATTCAAAGGTTTAATTAAAATAGCATTGCGCTATTAAATAAAATAGTATTGCGCTTCATAATGCAAATGTGAATTACATAAAAAGTGGGACACCAATGAAGGTAATAAAGAACTGGCAGAGGAATTCCTCTATCCCTGTGTCTAGGATTTTAATTATCTGCTGTTTTGTTTTCACTGGAGAATATGTACATAGTAAAGAACAAATAACCTCACTGCATCTTTGGATTAGAGAGAATGTTATAGAGAGGACTATCAAGCACATTGGAAGTAGAGTTTGTCGTTTGTATTAATCATAGAATCACAGAATTAACTGGGTTGGAAGAGACCTCCGAGATCATCAAGTCCAACCCCTGATCCAACTGCACTGTGATTACTAGATCATGGCACTCAGTGCCACATCCAGCCTCATCTTAAAAACCTCCAGGGACGATGAATCCACCACCTCTCTGGGCAGGCCATTCCAATGCCTGAGCACTCTCTCTGTAAAAAACTTCTTTCTAATATCCAACCTAAACCTTCCCTGGCAGAGCTTAAGCCCATGCCCTCTTGTCTTACTGCTGATTGCCTGGGAGAAGAGACCGACCCCCACCTGGCTACAACCTCCTTTCAGGGAGTTGTAGAGAGTGATGAGGTCACCCCTGAGCCTCCTCTTCTCCAGACTAAACAACCCCAGCTCCCTCAGCCTCTCCTCATAGGAACAGTGCTCAGGCCCCTTCCCCAGCCTGGTTGCTCTTCTCTGGACCTGCTCCAGCACCTCAATATCCTTCCTGAACTGAGGGGCCCAGAGCTGAACACAGCACTCCAGGTGTGGCCTCACCAGTGCTGAGTACAGGGGAAGGATCACTTCCCTGCTCCTGCTGGCCACACTGTTCTTGATCCAGGCCAGGATGCCATTGGCCTTCTTGGCCACCTGGGCACACTGCTGGCTCATGTTCAGCCTCCTGTCGATCAGCACTCCCAGGTCCCTTTCCACCTGGCTGCTCTCCAGCCACTCTGTGCCCAGCCTGTAGCGCTGCAGGGGTTGTTGTGGCCAAAGTGCAGGACCCGGCACTTGGCCTTGTTGAACCTCGTCCTGCTGGAATCAGCCCAACTCTCCAGCCTATCCAGGTCCCTCTGTAGAGCCCTCTTGCCTTCCAGTAGGTCAACACTCCCTCCCAAATTGGTGTCATCTGCAAATTTACTAATGGTACACTCAATCCCCTCATCTAAATCTTCGATAAAGATATTAAACAGGACTGGGCCCAGCACTGATCCCTGGGGGGCACCACTGGTGACCGGCTGCCAGCTGGATGCAGCCCCGTTCACCAGCACTCTCCGGGCCCGGCCCTCCAGCCAGTTCTTAACCCAGCACAGAGTGCCCCTGTCCAAGCCGTGAGCTGCCAGCTTTTCCAGGAGTATATTATGGGAGGCAGTGTCAAAGGCTTTGCTGAAGTCCAAATAGACACATGCACAGCCTTCCCCTCATCTACCAGGTGCGTCACCTGATCATAAAAGGAGATTAGGTTGGTCAGACAGGACCTGCCCCTCCTAAACCCATGCTGGCTGGCTCTGATCCCTTGTCCATCCTGTAGGTGCTGTGTGATTGCACTCGGGATGATCTGCTCCATAACCTTGCCAGGCACTGAGATCAGGCTGACAGGCCTGGAGTTTCCCGGGTCCTCCTTGCAGCCCTTTTTGTGGATTGGCGTGACATTCACCAACTTCCAATCATCTGGAACCTCCCCAGAGAGCCAGGACAGTTGGTAAATGGTGGAGAGCAGCTTGGTAAGCTCTTCTGCCAGCTCCCTCATCACCCTAGGATGGATCCCATCTGGTCCCATGGACTTGTGTGGGTCCAGGTGGCTCAGTAAGTCACTATTTCCTCCTGGAATACAGGGGGGCTATTCAGCTTCCTGTCCTTGCCTACCAGCTTCAGAGGACAGTTGTCCTGAGGGCCACCTGTCCTACTGGTGGTGTAGGTGTTAAGTACCTCAGCCTTCTCCTCATCCCTGTTAACTATGTTTCCCCCAAAGTCCAACAAAGAATGGAGGTTTTCCTTGCACCTCCTTTTGTTATTAATGTATTTATAGAAGCACTTTTTGTTATCCCATTCAAAAAGAAATGAGGGAAGAATAGAAACAGCTGGATTGTCCAACTTCTCCACAATGAGATCTGCTTCTGGCAGGACACAGAAACCTGACAAAGGTCTTCTGATAAGAGAGGTAGGTTCAGACCTGTGAGTTATATTAGCCAAGATCCCATAGAAAAACAGAATAGTTAAGACATCTATCCATCACAGATATCTACAGCAGTGTTTTGCTGTATCTGATACCAAAACATAAATGCCTAATCAGGGGAAAGGATGTTTCTAAAATAAATACCCTCATATTTGCAACCAAGTCTTAGTTCCTAGCTTGGTATTAGCAAGGAAATATTTGATATCATTAACACATACTGTTTCTATTTTGCTTATCAGACAGTTATGTTTGGAAAGTTTTGTATGTAAACTCTGAAAAAGCTTTTCTAGGTGGATTACACAAACATATCTAGTGCATCCTCCTGGAAGATATGTCAGGGCATATGGATGACGGGGTGGTAATTAGAGACAGCCAACAAGGCTTCACAAGGGCAACATACAGAGTTGCCATTGACAGCTCAGTGTCCAAGTGGTGATCAGTAGCAAGAGGTGTCCCTCAAGGCTCCCTATTCTGACCACTACTGCTCAGTATCTTTATAAATGACACAGACAGGAGGATTGAATGCACTCAGAAAGTTTTCTGATGTGACACCAAGCTGAGTGGCAGTTTCTTTGCTGAACATGCACTTGCAGCCCAGACAGTCAGCTGCATCCTGGACAATTCTCTTCCTCTACTGTGTTCTTGTGAGACCCCACCTGGAGTACTCTGTCCAGCTCTGGTTCCTCAGCATAAAAAAGACATGGACCTGTTGGACCAAGTCCAGAGGAGAGCCACAAAAATGATCAGAGGGCTGAAATCACCTTGACAGGCTAAGAGAGTTAGGGTTGTTCATCCTGGAGAAGAGAAGGCTCTAGGGACACCATATGGTAGCTTTTTAGTATATAGAGGAGGCTTATAATAAAGAAAGATGAAGAGAGACTTATTACTGAGATCTGTAGTGACAGGAAAAGGAACAACAGCTTTAAACTGAAAGCAGGTAGATTTAGGTCCAGTACAAAGAAGAAATTTTTATTACAATGCTGGTGGTGAGACACTGAAACAGGTTGCCCAAAGAAACTGTGGATGCTGCATCACTGGAAGAATTCAAGGCCAGGTTGGTTAGGGCTTGAAGCAACCTGGTCTAGTGAAAGGCATTCCTGCCTGTGTCAGAGAAGATGGAACAAGATGATCTTTGAAGGTCCCTTACAAACAAAATCATTCTATGATTCTATGAAAACAGACATATTTCCAGTCCTGAAACAAATCAGCTTGCATAGAGCTGTGTCAGTTTGCCTAAACTGATGGTCTGGACTGGTGAGTCTTTCTTGGCTTCTGAGCATTTATTTCTCTAGGCATAACTACTTAAACTATTTTAGGAAGTTTGAAAATAACAGTGCCTAGTTGCATGAGTCTTGGGAAGAACTGACTTTATTTATTTACCTTCTTTATAAGATGAAGAGTACACTAAATCTATTGGGAAACTGTTTGTTGCTCAGATTCTCATCCTGTCTCAGTACAGGATCTTGGTTCTGTTATCTTTCCTTTTCACTACTGTCTTGTGTTTTTTCCAGTTGTTATGTTCTTTCTCAAGCCAGATTGTAGGCTCTCCAGGGCAGGGACCGTGGCTTCCTGTGTGCAGACTTCATGATGATTACAGCAGGGCACTGAGTATTACTTTTGGCCACTGCTGCAGTATGAAGAGCAGCACTGACTATAGAATGCTACGTTGAACAGATGCAACATTTAGAACATGTGAAAACCCTCATGCAGCTGTGTGTGTTATTGAACAAAGTTGACACTCAGCAATTCTGACTCAAATAAAACACCCATGGCAGTTTTCCCTTTGGTCTAGATTTCATCATAATATTTTGTCTTACATACCAATATTACAAACTCTTTTATTGTTCTGCTTTTTAGTAGATTTTTTTTTGAAATACATTCCTAATCTAAATCCTATTTTCAGGTGATTGTCAGACTTTGCTTTAGATATTCTCAGTGACTGGGAAAATTATTTGAAGTAAAACATTAGGTCATGCAGTTAGATTGAAAGGAATGTTTATAAAAATATGTTGAAGGTATATCAGGGCAATGACTGTAATATTTGCTTCACCAACCAGGAGTAGAAAAAAACTGTATACTTAGAAAGTACTTGTTTGGCTTTAATGAGCTGAAATAAAAGTTGACATTAAATGCTATTTTCCCTCACAGTCAACAGACTCAAGCAGCTACTAATTGAAGACCATTCTTTGAGGGCAAGCTTGGAACCTGTCATGATATGCCAGGTTGATTTCACTGGATCTATTCTATCTGAGTTGAAGCCTAACACAGCAATTGGTTTAAACTGCACTGCTTGTGTGTCATTTCAAAGCATTCAAAACTATCTCAGCCTTCAATATCGTGTAGTCAAACAGAGGCTTCCATGAAAATAGGTACATTATTCAAAAACGTATGCATTCAATTGTACACTGTAGTGACAGAGGTGGCTGCTGCCTTTAACTGCGAAAGTGAAGCCCCTTTCTGTCCCTCCAGCTGACTTGTGTTGTGTCCCAGTGACATATGTCTGGGTGGTGTGATAGCATGTGGTGAAGCAATGGGCTGATGCTGCTAATAGGGCCTACAAAAGAATAGGCCATGGGCTGAGAGGGTGGGCAGATGACAGTCTTGAATCTGATGCAATATTGAGTTCCCTGTAGAATTGAAAGCAACAGGGAAAAGCTGTGGTTTCACACAATAGCTGGATTGGTGTGAGTTACCTGTGTGGTGACATTGGGATCATCGTGTGAGAACATGAGATGGGGAAAAACTGGAGCAGGTAAACCATATACTTATCTTCCCCAATAAATCTACAGTTAAACCCAGGTAGTTTCTCTTTTGGTCTAGTTTCACTTTGGTAATTTCTTTCTGTAGTTCTTCTTGTTTAACAAAACTTTATGTATGTATATATCTATCTAACATTGTATCTAGGTACAAGTGCCATTTCCCTGAATTGCTCGAACAAAATCAAATTCTTGTATCTACACAGACCATCATTAAAAAAATACATACAGTCCTAACATTCAGGAGGTTTTACACTTCTGGCCACCTCCATCACAGGGGGATGAAGGTGACAGACAGACTCTATTCTGCAGGACAGACTCTATTCTGCAGAATAGAGTCCTCTCAGTCATAGTATGACAGACTACACCTTCTAGCACAACAATCTGAAAGGACTGTAGGGAGTTGTGCCTGCTCCTAAATTTTCTGCTTTTTCAAGTGGAAGGTTTCTGTGCCTGCTCCACTGAAGTCAGGCTTTTTAGCAGAAGCCAGAAACAGTTTTTCCAGAGTCATGAGAAATCAGTAAGGAGTAAGAAAGTCTTCACTTGGTTGCATGGCTTTACTCACTGTCATGTACTTCTTGAGAAATGAAGAGCAGAAACTATAGAAACTCCTATAGGGCTTCTCTAGGAATCATAACAGCGAAAGAGACTCTATAGGAAGACAGAACACGATTAAACATTGGTGAGTTTAAGAAACAAAAATGCTTCTCGAGGAGAATGAAGTTTATTGAATGTCTGGTTCCAGAAGCAAATCTTTTCCCCACACATATGCAAGAAATACAGTATTTTGTGGACAAAAGTTCTGTAGATAATACTAAGTTATAATGAACAACTCCCTTGGAAATTAATTGAGTTATACCTGAGTGAGACTTTGGAGCTGAGAGCAGAGCATTTCACATGTTTGTATGTGTCCTGTGATGTACTTTTTAAACAATGAAAATTCCTCTAGATACTGTATTTTCCACATTTATTTCATAAAATCATAAGATATGATGAGTTGGAAGGAACCGATCAGAACCATTGAGTCCAACTTCTGGCCCTGCACTGGACCACCCCAAGAAACACACCATGTGCCTAAAAACATTGTCCAAATGCTTCTTGCCCAAACTCTGTCAGGCTTGGTGTTACGACCACTTTCCTGGGGAGCCTGTTCCAGTGCCCAACCACACTCTGTGAGAAGAATCTTTTCCTGATATCCAACCTAAAACTTCCCTAATTAAGTTTCATGCTCTTTCCTGGAGTCCTGTCATCAGCCACAAGAGTGAAGAGAGATCAGTACCTACCCCTTTACTTCCCCTTGTGAGAATGCTGAGGATCGCAGTGAAGTCTCCCCTCAGTCTCCTCTTCTGCAGGCTGAACAAAACCAAGTAACCTCAGTCACTCCTCATAAGGCTTCATCTCCAGACTCTTCACCATCTTTGTGGCCCTCCTTTGGTAACTCTCTAAGAGCCTAATGTCTTTTTTTATATTGCGGTGCCCAAAACTATTTGTTGTAGGTCTGGCTTTGGATTTCACTTTGCATTAAAATTATAATGGCAAAACTGTCCAGTTGTAAAACTTTGTCTAATTAAAGTTTAAGTTTGAATATGATAGGAAATAGAACCAGGAGACAATCTAAAAGTCCTGAACTAAGAAGAACAAGGTACTGTATTTCTTAAACTACTACTTACCCTTCCACCATTATTGCCCTGTCCTTACAGGTTAGTATTTGCCAAAGACTGAAAAACAGCAAGTAGTAACTTTGATTTGCATTTGGTCATGGAAGATTCAAAAGTACATTATAGAAATCTCTCCCATCACTGTTCTTTGCACACTACTGAGGAAGAGCACATCACCTCTATTGAAGTGTTAGTGAACAGTGTTGGTCAGAAAGAAAATGGAATATTCTTTTATAGAAACCTCTGAGGAGATCTGTAAGTAAAATTACACATGTAAGCATTTGCATTTTCAAAATTTTAAAACCAGGAAGGACCTGTATAGTCTGATCTTCTGCATAACACAGGCAATGGAATTTCACCCAGTAATTTCTGCATAAAGGTCGTAATTAGTTTCTGAGCTAAGATATCTTTTTTAGAAAGACAGTCTTGGATTAAAGAGGTCAAATGATAGAGAGCACACCACAACCCAAAGTCAGCTGATGCAATAGTTTTTTTCCTTCTGTACAAAACAAAACAAAAACAAAACAGTACCTTGTTTGTAATTTGAACACCTCCACTGAAGTTGTCATTCAGGACAACATCTGTAGTAAGAAGAGATCTGCTAACATAAGCATGAATGAAAATGTTTTAAGCATGAAAATCTTGACACCAGAATTAAGAAAACTAAAGCAAAGTTTTGTTCACTGTTCTTACTCACTTATCTTTATACTGTCCTTCACTTTCTCCTTCTGGCTACTTGCTTCATGAGGGAGTGTCAGGGTTGTCCTGAAGAGCTGCAACAACTTTGAAACACCTTTTTGAAATTAACCCTACCATTATCTGGCCTTTGGAGTGACTGTCCTTCCCTGGTTTTTCAACTGTGAGAAAGGGGCATGCTGCTGTAAGGCAACAGTTTTGGATGCAGCCTCTGGTAAGCTGAAAATGTATTTATCTAACTTTGTATTCTTGCTGCCAAATGATGGAGTGCTTCTGAACTAAGAAAACCACTACTGAGTGTCAGCTGGGGGGGAATAAACCCACTACCCTCCATCGCAAGCATCTTGGGAAGCTTTTGTATCCAAGCATCTGAAGACAGTCTGGCATCTTTTTCTCAAGGAGTTATCAAACACATTAGTTAAGAGAAATTGCTAAGTCTTCTCTTTTGTTAAATGGTTTTTGCTTTCCGAAGACCGGGATCAGAATGAGTACTGCATTGTCTGAAAAAATTCAAATTTCTTCACTACTCAAAATTTATATTCAAACACACAATCATAGCTGGAGTTTATAAAATTACATTGAAGATACACATTGTAGTTAAAAGGCATACTGGGTGGAGGGACGTCTCAAAAATAGCCTGGTACCAGGGAACCACAGAGCTCCAAGTACTCCTCACAATTTGCAGCTCTTACTCAGGCTTAAAACATGTCAGGTAAACTATATCCCCTACCTGAAGAAGCTGGCCAGATTCCTTTCTTTGGGGTCAAAAGATAGAGGCCAGAAAAATTGACAGATTTTCACAGCAGTTAGTGTGACCCAGTCATTCATACCTCACCTGTGCAGTCCCACTGAATCTTGTGCACCTCCATGCTCCATGTGATGAAATCCTTACTGAAAAGTACTTCTTCCAAGAAGCCTGCAAATGAGAAGAGATTACTGGCACATTCCTTCCTGTTCTTTTGAATCATTTGCTACATAGTGTCTAGAGAGCATCTCTTACACCATTGAGACAAATTTCCCTTCATTTTAATTTTGCTTGCTGTGGCAGCACCTCAGTTGTAAAACTAATGCTCTCATGGACAACAAAGTTTTTTCTGTTTAAGAATATGAGATTTAATTCAGTAATGTTCTATGACAAAAAAATGGTAATGTTGTTATTCATATCACATGAAATAATGCTTTTATTAACTATACGTATACTTACAAAGCATTATGTTGTAAGTATGTTCCAAGCAGTGAACAAACTGTGAAAGTTAAGTGTGAGATAGCAATAGCCTTGAGAAACACAAACTCAACTCATTTGAACACATAAAATTCTAAGCACCGAGGTTAAGCCATAAAATGTGGTGGATAGTTTCTCGCTGCAGTAAACCACTAGACTATTAGGTGTGCAGGCAATATGTGTTTGTTTGCTCCCGTGGATACTGAAAGTATTCTGAATTCCTCAGGACTTTAAATATTATGTTATAAAATATTAAACAAATACCTTTAGGACAAAAACAGAATCCAAAACATGCCACCTAAATTACTAAGGTTAAGAAAAAAAAAATCAGGACTTGAGCTTCCGAAGAATATTTTTTTTTGATGGAACATATTTCCACTTCAGCTATAAAAAACCTCCAGTATAAACCCCTGCACTTGTTTATACCTGAGAATAATGATGTAACTTATTCATTTGCTTTTGGAGAAGGTTATTTTTGCTTCAGCTGAAGCATCTTATTTTTAATTTATTTTATTTTTTATTACAACACTTTTTAAGTTAACGCTTACTCTGTCTTCTTATAGGAAGTTTTCTATTAAAGAAAACTGAGGAAATGATATGCCTCAATCCAGCAGGACAATTTATTGTTGTTTATGTCTGCAGCGGACTTAACAGCAACACATAGAGCAGCAAGCGTTCTTTCTGGGGACACCAAGCAAATGCTGTCCTCCTTTTGTTAATGAACACATAGATTTTTCAGAGTTCACCAAAAGTTAAACATCCTGAAAGAGACTAAAATGAATTAAATAGGCTTCTTAAAAATAATATGTGTTGGGAAACAAGCAGTTCAGAGTGCATTCATGCGAAGACTGTTGTGAAAGCAGTTTCTTAGAACAGATCTTTGCAATGGATTTTTTACTTCAAAATGCTGATTGTTGGTTTGTTGTGTTTTTGTTGTGTTTTGGTTTGGTTTTTTTTTAATTTTAATGCAAATTTCTGTGGCATTAATTCTGGGAACTTCTCCAGTTAAACGCATTCTTCCATTTAGCCCAAGAGGAAATTCTCAGCAGCAATTATGAACTGATTTTTATTTTAGCAAGATTGATGTGGAAACCTTTGTTTTGTTTTGTGAGACCCTTGGACCTACTGTGTGCAATGTAGTAATATTTAACCTCAGAACTGCAGCTTCTTCAGAGCCAATGATGGTGCAAATAAATATTTAGCCCTTGATTAAAAAGAAGAAAATGGCATATCATTCAATAATGTGGGCCTTTTTAGCTATTAACAGTATTCTGTGTGCTCATTGCCCTCTCCTGGTTTCATCTGGTAATTTTTCAGGTTTAATATATCCAAAATGGGCCTTCTGAGAACATTATGCATTCTTTGGACAGAATTTTTGCCTTTCCCAGTCCAATCCCTTGTGAACGTGTTTTTTCAGTAGTACAAACGACCGCCCCTCATCGGTGTACTGGTACCAGGCTAAGAGGCATTACTCATGTCAGACTTGGTGAGATATTTGCTCCTTGTGCTGCTGTGGTGGTACTTGTCTGCATCACTGATTTGGGCCATGCAGGCAATGCTTGATTTTTTTTTTATTTTTTTTTAAATGCTTTTGGTAACATACTGACTGAAATACTTATAATGACAGGAAGCTGTTGTGAGATAATAGATCATTACAGGTGGTCATGTCTCAGAGGGCAGAAGTGCATGTTTCTTCATGAAACAGGAGGCCCAGTTTCAGCAGCTTGCTCAGATCAATGTCCAGATGGGTTCCAAGTGTCTCCAGGGATAAAGATCCCTCACGCTTTCTGGGCCTGTTTAAGTGTTTCACAACCCTTGCAGTAGATAATTTTTTTAGTATTAAGTTTTCTACGCTCTGATTTGATGAGGTTGTTCCTTAGAATAGGAAGGACCTTTCACTTCATAAAGGAGAAAACTGAGGAGAAACTAGGCAATGGAGCAATAGAGGTTAAAAGTCATGACTGGTGCAGAGAAGGGAAATATGGATAAATTTTTTTAGTACTCAAATATATGACCAATCCCAAGTTTACATGAAAATGGTTTGGTCTGGGGTTTTTTTGGTTTTTTTTCCACCAGCGTTCACCTGTTGGGTAATGTAGAGAGCACAATGCTGGAGCTGTGAACCAAACTGAGATGCTAACGAAAGATAGAACACATATGTATCTAGTGATTTAAAAGCAGCTGTGCTCAGGATGACTGCAGTCTGCTGACTTCTCCAGGTTAGGGATGTGTTCCCAGGGCGGGTCACCTGAGACACAGCCTGCTCGTATGTGCCCCCCTAGCCATCCTGTGCTGGGCACTTGAAGGAGCAGCACATATTACAGCAGTGGCACACGTGGTCCAGGCTTTTGAATCAGGAACTCTGAAGCCTCCAGAAGAATGAGAGATTCTAAGTGCAACTTTGATGGCACAAGTTGGAAAAGATGTTGGAAAGAGAAGTAGCACTGGGTCTGACTTCATGTAAACAGTCTTATGTTGGAGCTGGGATCTGAGTTCCCATGTTTATAAATTTGAAGGAAATCATCTTGGATTGCCATATGAACTGAAGTGCATTATTGGTATGTATATCCTGTGCATGTGTCAGGAGTTTGTTTTCACCTGCATTGTAAACAGATATTATTATGTGGATATTTTATTTTTACATATATTTATTTTGTGTGTGTGTGTGTGTGTTATACATTTATCTATGTATGTATTAAATATAAACACAATCACTACATTTCATTTAGAAAGTTATTCTCTGATTTCCTGTCTACTGTTTCTGTGAAAGGAAAATGCTGGAGTAGTAAAAGAAACTTTGAAGGCCCCTACCTGGGCAAAGACTCTCCCAGCCATGGAAGTGTGAGGGACAGCGAACAAGCCAGGTGTCTTGCAAGGGCATCTTCATAAGGGTCACATCAGGAGCAAGCCTGGGAGTGAAACTGAGACACAGTACTAAATCATCCCAGATTTTTCTCCTTTGAATGGCAAGGCCCTGTGTTTTATAATGCAAAATCGGCATTTTTAATTTACCAAATCCCCAGTTATTTGCTCTGTTAGAAAACTTGCATCTAGAATTCTTATCTACAATTATTTAAGCAAAGTTTTGAATTTTGCAAATTCATGGACTTTCACAAACATGTGGATGCAGTGTTGTCGTGAAAGCCAAACTACTGGAACATTCTTGAAACTTCGCTTTTCCTTTAGCTATGTTATTTATTAATCTCCATTTGAAGATAATTCCATGCAGATCCCAAATTGTCCAGGAGGAATGTTGGTGGTTCCAAGACCTCCCAGGAGTAAGAGAAGTCTTTAACTTCTGGGATGAGACTTAAACTGACTGTTTAGACTAAAGAATTTGTCTAAAATAACTTCATAGTGCTCCCAAAATAATCTGCCTGCCAGATTTAACAGACATTCTGGTAGCTTTCAGTGAAAATGTCCACATGCTGGAATCTGGCTTTTTATAAAATGGTAATACTAAAAGGAGTTAGAACTTCTAGTTGTCCTACAGCTACAGGTACACAGTGACTTAGCATACTAGCCACAAGGCGTCAGATGCTGTGTTGTTCTAGGTATAGCCAGAGTATGAAAGAGCTTACCTCATGTGTCATGTAGAGGGTGTGGATATCTAAGGCACATCAGTGTCTTGGAGTTCCAGGTAAAATAGTCTTGCAGTTTAAATGGAAAATAAAGAGATATTCCAGCAGTGAATACATGTAGATTATTCATTATGTATCTACACAATTCAGAACAGTAAAGCCATGAAAAACTCCAGGGCTTCTAAGGGGAAATAATGCATGAAAACTGTTAGAAAGGCAAGCATCACTTTAGAATTCCTTTAGTAAATCTTCATGTTTGTACAATAGCTTTTCTACTTAGTATATAGATTTAATTTCCATTAAAAAAATAATGTTCCCCCAAAATTTTGTGTAGTTTCACATCTATTTCCCATGTTTTTTACTGTTTATAAAGTTTATAATCTAAATTGGCTTTTATCATCACCATCGACCTATTTACTCTTTGGTAAGGTAGTCATTTCATAGAATTATAGAATCATCAAGGTTGAAAGAGTCCTTTAAGATCATCAACTCCAACCATCAAGCCAGCACTGCCACTGTAACCCCTAAAACACTAAACCACATCACCCAGCACCAGATCCAGACACCTCCTAAACACCTCCAAGTTCGGTGACTCCACCACCTCCCTCAGCAACCCATTCCAAAGCCTGACCACCCCAGCAGGGTAAATTTTTTTTAATATCTGAGCTGAATCTCCCCTGTCTCAGCTTAGGGCCATTTCCCTGAGTCCTCTCACTGCAGGCACGATAGAAGAGCCTGGCCCCCACCTCACTACAACCTCCTTTTAGGTCTTTGTAGAGGGCAGTGAGATCTTCTTTGAGCCTCCTCTTCTCCAGGCTAAACAAATCCAGCTCTCTCAGCTGTTCCTCCCAAGACAAGTTTTCTACACCTCCTGTGAGCCTTGTTGCCCTTTGCTGGACACACTCCAGCTCCTCAATATCCTTTCTAAAGTGAGGGGCCCAGAACTGAATGCAATACTCCAGGTGTGGCCTCACCAGTGCCAAGTACAAGGTGGATGATCACTGCCCTAGTCCTGCTGGCTACCCTACTCTTCATACAACCTTCTTGGCCACCTGAGTACACTGCTGGCTCATATTCAGCTGGCTGTCAGCCAGCACCCCCAAGTCCCTTTCTGATAAGCAGCTCTCAAACCACTCCTCTCCAAGCCTGTAGTGCTGCATGGGGTCGCTGTGACCCAAGTGCAGGACCCAGCACTTCACCCTGCTGAACCTCAGTTCATGCAGTTGTGCTTAGCCCATCGATCCAGTTCTCTCTGTAGAACCTTCCTGCCCTCAAGCAGATCAACACTCCCACCCAACCTAGTGCAAATTTACTGAGGGTGCACTCAATCCCCACATCCAGATCATCAATAAAGATGTTAAACAGGACCATTCCCAAAACTAAGCCCTGGAGAACACTGCTAGTGACTGACCACCAACTGGATTTAGCTTCATTCTCCACAACTCTCTGGGCCCAGCCATTCAGTCAGTTTTTTACCCATCAAAGAGTCCGTCCATCCAAGCCATGAGCAGCCAGTTTGTCTACGAGGATGCTGTGGAAGACAGTGTCAGATGCTTTACTGAGGTCTAGACAGGCTATATCCACAGCCTTCCCCTCATCTACTAAGTATGTCACTTTGTCATAGAAGGAGATCAGGTTGGTCAAGCAGGACCTTCCTTTTGTAAATCTGTGTTGGCTGGGCTTGATCCCCTGGTTGTCCTGCATGTCCCGTGTACTGGCACTCTGGATGATCTCTTCCATAACCTTGTCCAGAGCCAGAACTGACAGGCCTGTAGTTCCCCAGATCATCCTTCTGACCCTTCTTGTAAATGGGCTTTACATTTGCCAACTTCCAGTCAGCTGGAACTTCTCCAGTAAACCAGAACTACTGGTAGATGACTGAAAGTGGTTTGGCAAGGTCTCTTGTTAGTTCCCTCATTATTCTGGGGTGGATCCCATCAGGGTCCATAGACTTGCACATGTCTAGACCGCTAACCATCATCTCCTCCTGGATTATGCAGGCTTCATTCATCTCCCCATCATCACTTTCCAGCTGTGGGAGCTGGGTATTATGAAGATAACTGGTCTTGATATTAGAGACCAAGGCAAAGTAAGCATTGAAGGTCTCTGCCTTTTTCTCAACCCTTGTCATTGCACTACCCTCTGCATTCAAGAAATGAGGGAAACTTTCCTTGACTCCCCTTTTGCTGACAATGTATTTAAAGAAGCTTTTTTTGTTTTCTTTAACTGTAGCTACCAAATCAAGTTCTAGTTGGCCTTTGATCTTTCTAATCTGTTCCCTATAAGACCATGAGATATCCTTGTAGTCCTCCCAAGTTACCTAACCCTCCTTCCAGAGGTGTTACATTCTATTTTTTTCTTCTAAGTTCCAGCCTAATTTCTGTGTTTAATCAGGCTGGTCTTTTTCCCTGATAACTTGTGTCTTTCTACACATAGGGATAGCCTTGTTCTGAATATTTAACAATTCCTTTTCAAAGCACACCCAGCCTTTCAGGATTCCTTTGTCCTTCAGGAGTTATTTCTGCTACTCTCCTCCTAGCTTGAAGGCCATGTGTCTGTATAAGATTAACTAATCTGATTTTTCAAATAGTAGTACCAAATTAATATTCAGGTAGACATTTTTAATATACTTTTAAAATATTGTATTTTTAATGGAATTTTATACCCCAGGCTCATTTCCTAGTGATGTGATTTATTTAACTGAAATCAGAAAGCCCACTAGAGACTGAAGAGGGGCATATATTTTTCTTTTAAAAAGTATTTTAAATCTGTGTAAGAAACCATAAAGTAATTTTTAACAGAGAGCTGGAGATCGGCTAAAACAATAAAAGAAGATAGGTGAGAATCAATGTCTTAAATGTAGTGCAGAAGAAGGTAGGCTCTGATCAGGTCTCTCCAAAACTATGAAAGTACATTGCTATAAAATACTGCACTATAGGGTGATAACTCAGTGGGTGACAGCCTTCTTTTGAATCTAATCCTGTTGTCCAGCACAAAGGTAGGAAGTACTGTGTTGTTCAAGGTACAGCATGTTATATGAGATGAGGAAAGAATCAGGGTTTAAATAACTTGCAGCCATTATATGTCTAGAAGTGTTCAAGAAAGAAAGGATGTTAGCCTTGGCATAAAAGTGAAGCGATAATATGAATCAGTAACAACTACACCCATATAAATTTCCCTTTATATTTGCATCATACTGATTCATGCAAAAACTATTTATAACTTACTTCCTTGTCAAAGTAATATATTTATCATGTATGAGCAAAAAGCAGAATTTTGCAAGGCTGATATGCTTGTAGTATTTATAACTCACTTAGTCTTCACTTATAGAAATAAATTCAAGTTAATGAATTATCAGAATGGTATTTTTAGCTGTTCAACAATTACATCCTGAAATGTCCTCAGTCTAAATTAAATTTAAGAATTTTTATATGGTCTAAACCAGACACACCTCTGTATAAAGCTTTAATTATACCTGTAAATGGTGCTTAGATTTTTTTGGAGCTGCTAGCAATCTGATGGTCTGTGATTTCTCATCAAGATGATTCTGTACTCCTGGCTCAATTGTGGTTGTCCAAAGTAGACGTTTGCTCTAAACTGTTTATCTTTTGGGGAGCATAAGGTATTGCATATTTTATTTTTTCCATCAGTTCTTTTCCCTCTGGCTACTCACTCCAAGAGTGCATCTCTCTTAAACCATTCTATCAAACTCACTTTGTCCCAGCTAAATGGACATGATTCTTCCATTGTTTTGTACTACTATGCTGACAATTCCATTCCCACAATTTGACAATGGTGGCTCTGCCTTTTCAGACTTTCAGTCAGTATGAACTACTTCTTAACTAGGAACTAAAGCACTAGTTACTTTAGTTGGTTGCCCAGTTTAAAAAGAAAATATTATTATTCCCAAATATTATTGCAGCTTATAGTCAAAGTAAAGTTGTGTTATTATTTGTGAATCAGAACACACCTGTTTCAGCTAGATCTACAAGGGTGAGTAGCTAAATCTAAAAGGACAAGATAGGAGAATTCTCAACAAGCAATATGAAGCAAGAAATGTTGGAGTACATAGTCTTTTACTAGTATAGCTGCCATGCTCTAGCCTCATTTTAGGACAGGACATGATGCTATGTATCTATGGCTAGGTTTTGCTTCTTTTCTTGCATAAGGGAGAGACAGGTATAGAGTCTGGAAAACTAGAAAAAAACTAAGTGCTCAGTGTTTATCAAAGTAGGTGTCACCTTATGTCTAAGACAAGTGAATAATTTGCACCATTTCCCACAGCCTCCTCCTAGAGGACAACTGATATGTTATGGCCTAGGCAAGAGGTCCATTCAGTAGGTGGGGAACTGGCTGCCCAATGGCACCAACAGGGTGGTGGCAAATAGCTCCTTTTAAAAGTGTCACCCCACAAGTGGGGTCTCCCAGGGGTTGATACTGGGCCCAATGATGTTTCATACTTTTGTAAGTCACCCAGAAAATGGGATAAGGTGTACCCTGATAAAGTTTGCTGGTGACTCCAAACAGGGTGGGGAAAGGCTCAGGGGACACCTAATAACCATGCTCCAGTATTTAAAGGATGGCTACAAAGTGGAGACTCCCTTTTTAAAAGGAGTCACATGGAAAAGATACGAGGTAATGGGTACAAGTTACTCCTGGGGGAGATTCTATTCAGACACTAGAAGAAAAATTTTCACAATGAGAACAGTCAGCTATTGGATTCATTTCCTCAGAAAAGTGGTGGATTCCCCAGCACTGATTTGGCTGAACACAGCTGGGCCAGATGGTCCTTGACATCCCCTTCCAACCTTCTGTGATCATTCTATACAATGGCCAGTAATTCAGTTGCTAAGTAAAGCCACTACTTAGTCATTTAATTATTTCTACGTATTTAGAAAATATTTCTGTTATGGTTTCAATAAGCTGAAGGCACAAAAAATCCCTGACCTAAGGAAATGTCACTGTATTTTAGTAAAGAAATTATTTTGATTGTAAATATTCTGGAAAAACAGACAAATAGCAACTGTACTGTTATGAAATTTAGCAGGTTGACAGCCATATAACTGTCCATATAACACTCCAGAAGAATTCATAGCGGCATCCTCTTAATGCTTAGTCAATTTGCCCCTGTCCTGACCTGCAGACACTCTGTAAACTGAATTAAAATACTTTTTACTTGATCTACTGCATCTCTTCTTGTGTGCCAATAAGTACTAAAAACAGGAGAGGTTTTATTTCATATATACATTGAGTGACCCAGTACAAATCACAGGTCAGCAGGAAACTGTCAGACAAGTTTCTTTAGGACAGCACCACTGTTGAAACATGTTGGCTAAACATACCCTCTTTTTCTCTTTCAAAAATAATCTTTTTTTCATTTCCTCCTGTAAGTATTTTCATCTCTACTCCTGTTTTGAGAAATATTGAGGTTCTGAAAAGGCAAGAAAAAAGGAGACTAGGAAAAATAAATGTCTCCTAGAATCAAATATATGAGGACTGGAAACCTTTTCTTCTGAAAACTTTAATGTGCTTCAAAAAATCAATTAGATTTGAAAGCATTTCCTTGTTTACTTCATCATACTTCAGGATCCAGTGCAGCCAAAATGTGTTTGCATTGCATATGTAATTTTTCACTTTCAGAAGTTTCCCAATAGCAGATTTTTCCATTTTCTTGCCCATATGATACTCTGCATTTTACTGCTCATAATTTGTGTAAAGCTCAGGGCATTTAGTATTAAGGGGCTGATACAGGAAGGATTATTGGTCTTGAGAGTTAAGAACTTATTTTATAGTCTGCAGTTTCTGTAGTTGCCTTCAGAATTCCTTTCTTTAAAATATTTGTTATAGGTGTAATATTAAACAGATGTTGATTTTTCTGTCATATGTTGTAGCAGATTGGATCCAATGCACTTTAGCCACCACTGTCCTCAACAGCTTGCTTTTTGCAGCCAGGATCTGACACCACAAATCACCTTCCGTGCCTGAAATGCAGTACTACTCCATTAATCGTTTTTATCTTAACTCTACATTCCTCACAGCTTTGGCACTCCAGTAGAAGAATGGAAGGATCTTTTATGGTTCAGATTTACTGGCTAAGTCACAGGCAGGTGAACACTGTTTGAGCCTAGTTAAGTCTGCAGCAATGCATATATTTTCTTTTGCCATAAATAACTGCATCTGTGGCTGTTTGAATCGCCTCATAATGTCCAGAGTGCGCAAGTTCTCCTTCATCTTTCTCTCTCTTCTTACACACAAGCACACATACAGAGGCACATCCATACCTATCTGGTTCCTGTCTTTGTTTAGATGATTAAATTGCTGTAGAGACAGTATTTGTTTTCCTTTATTTACATTTCTTTTCTGTTTAATCTTCACACCTAATTCAATGTAAGACTGTTCATAATGTTTTCTGGAAGGTGAGAGAGTGATACAGAGAAATTACATTTGCTAGAAAAAAAGGACATGAAGAGTATCGTTACAGATTTTCAACACTAGTAAACTAGTAAAGTTTTACACCACATTCCAATCACAATTTTTTGTCAGTTTGCATTGCATAATGTCACAGCATGCAGTAATATGGCAAAACAGACATTGTGGCAGGCACTTCTTTGTACAGTTAGGAAATATGATGTTCCTACATTTGTACTGTGTCCATGGCAAGATTTGTGCAAGGGAGTGGTCTTTGCAAAAAAAAAAAAAAAATCAGGGGCTGCCCCATACCAGCCACAGCCATTTGAGACAGCTCCAGTGGGCCCACCACAGGACGTGGCTGAGCCATTCAGCCATGCCGGTTTTGTGTCTGGGGACGCCTATTTAAGAAAGGGCAGAAAATGCCATAAAAAGAGAAGGAGAGAACAAAAAGAGTGAGAAGCAGTACAGGGAAACACCAAGGTCAGAGAACAAGAAGGAAGTGCTCCATGGCAGAACAGAAATCCCCTGAAGACCAAGGAAAACCCATGCTGGTACACATTTATCCTGAAGAACTGAAGCTCATAAAGAACTGGAGCTCCATGCTAGAGCATGGGAACAGTGTGAGGAGGAAGGAACAGAAGATGGACAACTGCTCTGTACTGACTGCAGTCCCCTTGTACCATTCAGGGTGGGATAGAGGAGTCAGGAGTGAATGTGAGCCTGGGAAAGGAGGGTGGATGGATGCTTTCACTGATTGTATTTGTTTCTCACCATTTGAATCTATTTTAAATGGTAATAAAATAAATTTATTTTCCTCAAGTATGTTTTGCCCATGACAGCAACTGGTAAGCAATTTCCCTGTCTTTATCTCAACCCATGAACTTTGTCAACCTCCTTTCTCTCCCATTCCAGATGGAAAGGGGTAGTTGAGCAGCTGGAGGGAAGTCCAGCTGTTAGACAGGGCTAACCCACCACAATGTGTTACTGTGTTATGTGGCATGCAAAGGGTCTCAGTTGTCATTAGACAAGGAATGACCCTTGACTGTAAAGATTATGCAGGAAGACCACCCTGGAGCAACACCCAGAACTCCTCTGCCACATACTTGTGAATTAGCTGCACAGTCATCGGTTTCTCTGATGGTCTAAAATACATGCTACTGGGGAAAGATGAAACCTTGACATAAAGAAACATCCAAGCTTAATTGGTACCTCATATAACAAGTAATTACTGATTTACATTGCAACTTTCAAAGAAACTGGACTCAGTGGACTTTCTGTGGTGAAACACTACAGACAGGATAACTCTGGCACCAATGAGTGTGTTTAAAATGCCGTAGACAAAGAGTGCCTTTCTCTTAAACTTTTTCTGGTCAATAGTAGCACATTTCAAGAAAATTTGACTCCACTGAGATCATGACAATGTAAGTGAAAGCTGGATTTGTTTTGGGGACTATTTCAGGGCTATGTAACAAGTCAAATAAGGTCTCTCCTCTGTATTGTCAACTTATTTTTATCTGTCTTATATCCTTAAACAAAATAAAAAAGAGGAACCTGAGCTGCTGAAACCAATCCATGAACAGCGGCACTCTTCGCTTGCCCACCCTGCCACTCAGCTTGTCCTCAGGAACAGGGTTTCCTTTCCTTAACATCAAATGGAATCCAATGCAGCTTTAAACAGAATCTGCTTAAAGCACCAAAGAAAGAAGAGTGGCTCATACTGGGTTTGTTTCCTTGAATTTAATGTTTTTAATTTAAAAAAACCAAAACACAAAAGTTTATGCTTAAAGCTTCATTTTAAGCGTATTCCAAGTGCGTGCCCTCAACAGCTGGAGATGAAAACAGTTTTGTCTTAGGGGGCACTGGGTAGGCTGCCTGTGTTGCTACTTGCTTGGGAATAGTTGTGCACTCAGGAAATCTGTTCATCCACTTTGGTAACTATCTGTGTTTAATCTGCTGAAAAAGAAAACAAGCTAAGATATCTTATGGTGTTCATCTTTATGACAGGTGTATCAGCATGAGCAGTTTATTTTTTTTTTTTCAGCCAGTATTTATTGTTTCAGAGATATCCCTGCTGCATGCTAATGCCCTATTTTCATGTGAGGTTGCAAGTTCATTACACCAGGATGTTTTTCATAACTATTCCTGTGACATTAAAAGCACCTACAGCTCAGTTTAAACATGCAAAACATTATCCATCTGAGTAGTGGCAAGAAGTGTTGCTTTAATATTTCACAATAAAAAAGTAAAAAATGCACAATGAAATATATGTAAAATCTTTTTGTTTACCCAGCTGGAAAAGGCCTTTGTTAGAAATTGTTTGAAGTGGATGGGCACTGATGTAATTTTGGAAAATGCATTAAACAGGGAAAAAATGTTTTTCTTTTATTATAAGTCAATACCAGGAGGGAAGGAAATACAGTAAAATTTGCCGCAAGCAGTCTCTCAGGGGAACAACAAAAACTGACTGCCTAATGGACATGGCCTTTTAATAAATTCAGACAAGAATTTATTGGATTTTTTAGAGATATACAGAGCCTTATTTGTAGACAAAGCTGTCTGATAAAGTTAGTATTTTTTGTGTAGATCTTATGTGTAATTTTATATAAGGAGGATGTTTAACCATAAAAGAAGTCTCTCACTTAATAGTCAACATTTTGATTTAGTAATTGTTCTGTAACAAAAAATCTTGCACAAAGTAACATGTTGAAATATGTGGTTTCCCATGTGATGTTACTGTTTTCTAAATATATTTGTTATTAAACTTTCAGTATACTTTTTTCTTGACTACTCTTTTCACAGTGAGGCTGTCTGAAGAGTCTACTAGGGTCTCTGCTTGTACTTTGAATAGACAAGTTTTCCAAAACGGAATAATGTTTTATTAAGCAATACTGAGGTCAGACATAAAATGGCAGTGGCTTCTGACTGACTGGCTTTATGTGGTTGAGGAAATCTGGACCCTATTCTTGATGAGAAGAGGAAGTGATAACCTACACAAAAGTTTTCCTTGAGGAGTATTGCCAGGAGCTATCATGCTGCACTTTGTTGGATAAATGACTCAAAGATACTGAGAATAATCAATCTTTTGATCTCTTTATAACATGGAATATGTTTGTACATATAACTTTCCGAAGTGACATATATATGCCAGGTTCCCCAATGATGCTTGGGAAGATTAAACTTCCAGAGGAGCTCTGATGCATCAGAGTTACTCTGTATGCTCTGATCATAGCACAGAGAAAACTTGCCCTCTCGAGTTCATAAGTCAGGCATGTGATCAGAGGCAAAAGGTATGAGTGGAAAATTGTCATCAGACAGAGTTATTCTTAAAACCCCAGCTATCTGAGTGTGTAAGGATCATTGCTTTTAATGAAAAGTCAAGTAACTTTTGATCCCCGGACAGTCGAATCTGGCCTTTTGGTTCACTATAGGCCTGCAAAATGCTGAAGCAATAGGGAGAATGAAATGCTGGCATTTGGTCGACTTTAGACCCAGTGAATCTGAGGCTCATACTTCCCTAACTGACCAGCAAGGAGTGCCTGTCCATTCGGAAGGCAAATAAGAAGAGCTCAGCACTGATACTGTGCTAGAGTTAAATCCCTCGATTTTTAAACTATGCAGGGAACTCGACACATTGAGATAACAAAAATGGCACTATCTAGAGTGAGAAGTTATTTTCAAATTCTTACCTCCAGCAAAGAGTCTCTGTGAGAGCAATGAAGATGGGGTTTGTGCAGCTTATTCTATAGGGAGGTTTTTGTGTGGCTTATTCCATAAAGAGGTCATGGGCTTAACACTTATTAAATGTGATGTTTAATGGCTTAAGACAGCTGCTTTATCTCAGAAGGTACATGAAAGGAGGAAAAGGGCAGACATCTAACAAGAGCTGATTGGGAATGGAGAGGTAGGAGATAGTGACATTAAGTTATGGTACAATGTTGCTTTAGGTATTAATACAACATGTTAATTACACTTTTTTTGACTTCAAGTAAGTTTTCTTGTATTCATTCCACTATTCTATTTCTGACCATGCAGCTATAGGATTACATATAGGAAAGCCAGACTGTGAAAAGTCAGAAATCAACTGTGAAAAGATTATGAAAACTGGATGTAATATAGAACTGAAATAACATGGGAAAGGAACTAGTAAGAAACTCCTATGAAAGCTGTAGTGCCATTAACTGCCTCCAGTGGAATTGCAGCAGTTTGTCTTACTAAGGATATAGCCCACAACTTTTAACTTGGTAATTTCCCTTTAAGGATCAGATAAACAAAAATGTCAATGACCTTGGCAACATGACCTGAGTGTCTTAGTTTCACTAGGATGAACTGTTCTTGGAAAAAATTCTCCCCTGTCTGAGTCACAACCAGGTTTTTCCTTCTGGAGTAGGAATGTGTACTGTTCTTCCCCTTTTCCCTTCCCAGTTAGCAACGCAGGCAAATTCCAGCTCACTAGTCTGGCATTTCAATTTCTGTAGGGTCTTCTCATGTTATGCCAGTGTAGAAACTTTCACATTTTTTATAACATTCTTTTGAAATAGAACTTCTCCAGAGGACCTTGCTAGAGTCCAATGACTAAATTTTGAAAAGGATGGGGTTTTGTCTTTGTTCACAAAATGGATGAAAGTAAATTCCATTCATTGTGGCATGTTAGAGAGGCCTGTAAGCAAGGACTGCAGAAGTTACTCTATGTAAGCTTAAGAATACTGTGGTAGGGATATTCCTGTGAGAAACAAGGTGACAGCTTACCTTGACACTTAAACAATGATTAGACTGTGAAAAATAGGTATTTTTATCTTCTCATGAACAAGATAAATAAAAATGTATGTATTTTTTAGGCCAACTGCATTTAGTGACTTTTTTGTTGTTGTTGTTTCTTTCTTTCCACAACCACATAAACTCCCTATACAGAAAAGAAATCATGCAGGCAGTTCACATGTTTTTGAGACAGGGAGTGCTGATGGCAGTGCTTTTAATCATCATTGAAGTGTTCAGAGTGGTCGGTGACACAGAGGATGCAGCTCTGATGCTCCCTCAGCTAATGGAAGTCATGGGTTGAACACTCTGAAGCAAAGAATAGCTACTGCTCAGCAGGGTAGGAAGTACTGAGATGGATCTGCTCTCAAATCCCTTGGTCTGACATTGCTTTGTCAAGGAAGCTAGTCATATTTACCACCAGGCTAGAAAGTCTTTCTGTCCCAATTGCTGTCAATGCATATTGAGTAGATTAGGTTAAGTCCTTCCTTTAAACTTGCCTTCCCCAGTGCTAGGGTACTGATGTAACAAGTAGGTAACATTGGTCCAATCCTTTTCCTACATCAGGCTGATTTTTACAGGGGTTTCTGACCTCTTACTCTGACCTTCAGTAACCATTTTCTCTAAAACAAAGGAACCATACTCTAGCATGAGCCCATTCTGCATTACACCACTTTGAAATAGTTCTTAGCAGCAGTACTCTAGGCAAAAATAATTACGATGAATTCTCCATTATCTGATGGAAAGAAACAAACATAGCAGAAAAACATGGGTGACGCAAGTACTGGGAGCAGTCATGGAATCGTTCTCAAAAGACTAGCCAGACCTAGGAGTATCCCTGCACTGCATCCCCTGAAACTCCTAACTGGAGGAGGACTTACTCACTGGGGCACAGCACCTGACCTGAACTGCTCTCTGAGTGCACCACATTTCAACAGAGCTAACGAGCTTTCTAGGAATCTAGAGTGCTCTGCAGCATAGTAGGAGCCAGATCATGCTTGATATGGCATAAACACAAGTGCATAAAATCTGCTGGCGCCGAGCTGGCAAAGAAGAGCTCACTGGATGCAGCTCCAGAGGGTTCGACAGTATCAATTCAGTGTGTGCAGTGCAGAGACAACAAATTTGGCTCTCCACTGAGTTAATCCCAATTCAAGCCTGTGTTGTATTCTGCTTTAAAGCTGTCACACTACTCCTGCATTTTTCCCCAAGGTAGCAACTCAAGGAGACTGGATAAGTTCTTGCAGAGTCAGCACTGTCTTGTCTTCTGTGGCACAGTTAATCAGCTGTACAGTATCATTACATGACAAGTAGCCAAGTGAGGAATATATGGAGGATATGGAGAATGTGTTATGCTTATTCCACTTGGCTTCTTGATGTTCACTGTTTTACCACATGCAAGGAGGATACGGGAGTCAAACAGTCCCGTGCTGTCTGTGAAACCTTGATACAATGTTATTGTTCTCTTATTACGTTAACCTCCTTAATCATCTTGAAGGCAAATCCGAAAGCATCTACCATTAGCAATCCATGCAAAGAGAATTAGGGGAGGTGAGAAGGAAAAAACAAATGTGAAAGGATGATAAAAGAAATCTGCCTTGAGCATATATCCCAAACTGCCCAACTTATACAATACCTTTATCAGTCTAGTTCTCTGATGTTTTATTAATAGATTCAAAACTTTTCATCATGGTATTGCACTGATAGTATAACTGATGTCAAGCCAATAAGAACATAAGCCCCATTCTTACTGCTAAAAAAATACCAAAGTTGAAAATGCAAATGTGTCATAGTACTTATACAGTTGACAGATACCTCTTGCAAGGTGATTGTTAATATTTCTGTTATTTGTACTACAAGTAACATCAAGAAGATGTAATAATAGTGAGTTACAATGAGATCTGAGCTACACTGCAAATGTCTTCATTAACACAACTAAAAAATAAACAAATGGAGCATATGCCATTAAAAACAATAAACAAACAAACAAGCAAACAAAACTACTATGGAGATTGGATTTGTAAAATTTTCAGCTGGATTCTAAACATTATAGAGCAAACCTTTGTAAAGTATTTGACCATGTAAAGTTCTTTAAAAATAACCTATGCCCTGTTTAATTTGTATTGATAGCATTCAAATTACAGTACAGAGTGAAAATAACATAAAATGGCTGAAAAACCCACTCATATTCTCAGTTCCCAGAAAACAATAGGACTGAGCATAGTCTTGAATTTTTCCTAATTACATCTCCTTTAAAAAATAGGTTTCATGTATAGACAATACCTCTCTTTTTCTTTTCAAAGCAGGTGACAAAAATTCCGCTTTTCTAAAGGCTTATGGAAGTTCCTGTTTAACTCTGGTAATACCAAAAAGTACTGTTCATACACAGTCAGAAGCAGAGCAAAGAAGTCTCCTGTAGAATTAAGGATCAGAAGAACAACAAGGGGAAAAAGAGACACAGAAACGTGCTGTCCGTACCACTTGTGAACAATTCAACAAAAGGCATGTATAAATTCCTGCCTGGAGTGTCTAGATAATACACAGGTACCCTCAGCCAAGTACAGAAAAAAATCAGAGCAAGTAAACAAAATACCCAAACTGCCTGCAAAATGAAGTGAAATACTGTTCTAAATCCTTTATTTTCTTGTTACTAATATTTCTGTTTGTGTCTCCCTCCTGCAGCTCTTGGCAAACACTGAACCTAAAATATTTGGAAAAGCATTTGGTTCTTCCCACCTCATCCCTGCCTTTTCTTAACTCCCAAAATCATTAAGCATTGTGGTGCTTGCAGGAATTATGTTTACTAACACTGCTTTGTTACGTGAATAGTTTCAAGTTTTCAAAGGAACTTTTTGTTCCTACAAAGCGAGGTCTCCTCATGTCATGCTGCAGCCAAGTTAGCCAAGGTGCTGATAGCCCCCTGCAGTGAAAGAACATGAGGAGAGAGGAAAACTGGGGAAACAGAGCAGTCTTTTCAACCGTCAACATTTATTTAAATGTAATCACGAAATTTGGCTGTTCCTTGGGCTATGTGGTGTCTGCCCATTCGGCAGGGTGGGGCTGGAATTACTGCTGGCACGAATTTGTTTGGCCTCCTATTTTCATAACCCTTCAGAGCCACACAAGGGGAAAACAAGAGGCCACATAAGTACATTTGAGGGCTAAATGTTTGTCTGGCATGCTTGCATCATACAGGACTTGGAAGGGCTGAGGAAATCCTCTGAGCTTAGGGAATGTGAAGTGAGCTGCCTAGTTTAATATGCAGACAGAGAGATGAGGAGGACAGAGAAAGAGAAAATACTCAAGTACTGAAAGGGGTCAATATGTGTGGATCAACATGAGAGGAGAAAATGAGTAAAAGGTTAACTCTTTCTTTATAATGGCTTTAAATGCACGTAATAGCAAGAAGATAGATGGGGTTTCCCCTCCTACGGGAAAGGGATAAGCCCCTTCATTTCAGTCAGGCCTCTGATAGCCAGAAAGAAGTCTTTTGTGGCCACTTTTGTTCCTCCACAGATCCTTTAGTTTCTCCTGTAGTATCTTGGCCCCTACTTTCTCAGAAACCTTGTGGTAGATTACTCACCTCATCTCCTTGCTGGTCCCTTCCTTGTGCTTAACCAGATTGTCGTGTTCTCCACTTTTCCTGATCACGCTATAAGGAGGAGTCCAGCTGCTGCTCCTGCGTCTCACCAGACAGAAAGGATGACTTAAGAAAGTGATGGCAACTGGAAATGGATCCCATGCTATGTCTTCAATTCCTCAACTCCTGCTTCTCTCCAGCAGTAAAGACTGAGTACAAAATAATGAAAAGGATGGAAAATCCTAAAGAACTTGTGGGTTTTAGTGGTATCTAGAAAGGCTGAGAGAAATCTAGAAGATGACTGAAAGTAGCAGAAATACTGAAAGACAGCTAGGAGTGTTTTTCACATGGGTGAATTAGAAGATCAACAAAGTGCTCACAGTTACAGGTTACTCATACATATTGAATAGTAAATGGATATGGGCCTGAAGAAAACAGGTGTCTAAAAGAGTATCCTTGACAAAGATGGATGGTAGGTGTGGATGTTTGGGGATATGAACATATGACTCAAATAGATGAGTGGATAGAAAGGAGGAAAAAAAAGCTCAAACAGTACAGCTGGGCAATGAAGACAAAAGGGTGAGCTCGCTGAAAAGTGAAATGTGCGAAGACAGAAAAGAGGATGAAGAAGGAAGTTGGCACTGACAGGTGTGTCACAGAAGAAAACAGTAGAAAAGTCAAGTGTTAGGAGGATAAAGAGTACAAAAATAAAAAAAAAAAAACACGGGACAGGGAAAGATTGCAAAATGGGAAAGGAAAGAGGAGGCAGAGTGAAGAAAGGGAGATAGTAACCAATGTGACAGTGACAGATTCTTTCATTTATTATTAATTCAAAGGAACTGCTGATCTTGCAAGTGGCCACTCTCCACTTCTCACAGCAAGACTCATTTTGGCCTGCTTCAGAATATAAATCCAGGTTCTCAGGAAAGACCCTGTTGGTTATTTTACATATTTGGAATATGTGTACTCTGATGCCTTGACAGACTGAACATTGGAGGGCCTTCAAGTGTTTTCAGACCCATCTGAAGACCGGAGAATCTCTGACTTTCTCTATTTGTTTGAGTGCAGAGAGATTTTAGAGTCAATATTACATTTATAATAAGCAGCTGTTGTTTTAGTGACATCTTGGCTTAGAAGTATGGGATAAAAACTTGTCTAAGTGCAGTTCTTTACTTTTTTTTTTGGCTGTAATTAAATTCTGGATCTTGCTTATGTGGGATTTTTAAAGAAGATTTGGAAATTAATCCTTTCTGCTGGCATTAGTCCTCGCTTATTTATTTCCAGTGCAGTTAATGAATGGAAAAAGAGAGAGAATAGGGTATCACTTGTAGCTGTTCTGCTTGTAGACCCATTTTGTTGGGGGTACTGTGAAGAAATAGGAAGAGAAAGGCTGGTAGATTAAAAAATAAAAATCTTTAGCATGTAATTGCAGAAAGAAGTGGTAGGGATTTAAGTCACAGAGGCTCAAATCCCTTGGGGACTACTTAAGAAGAATTACTGGACTCATAGATTTTAGAGCCAGAAGGGATCAACAGATTGTTAGTTTGACCTACTGGGTAACACAGGCCATAGTTATTTCATCCAACTAATTTTGCAGTTAGACTAAATGTCTTTCCTGAAGTCAGGTGGGCTTCATATGGAGATTTAAGGGGATGAAGAACTCAATGCATGTTAACAGTTTGTCCTCTGGTAGTTCCTTCCTTGTTGCTCAAAATATGATGATTCTATATTTAACTTCACTTTATATAGCTTCAGCCTCCTTTTTCTTTTTGTTGTTGTTGCTGTGTTGTTAATCTTTTTCTGCTGTATTAGAAGTCTTCATTACCTATTATTTTCATGATGTGAAAGATGCTTATGAACTGAAGACTGTACGCCAGGTACAAAAGATGTGTGAAACAAAGGGCCTCCTCTGTCCAGACGTCAGTAATATGAGTGACCGGAAGGGAGAACATCTGTTGTCAAGAAAACTGCCTCATTCTAAAGTAAACTGTGTGTAGCTGGGCTTCTCTGCAGCTGATGGACTGCTTTTCTAATTTGCCTGTAGGTATTGATGTCAGCATGCCATGGGCACTGGCTCCTCCATGGCTTGACACTGCAATAGCAGGGCAAAGAGGGCTGCCCAGGAGACAAGGTGATTCCAGCTCTTGGGACAGCTTTTGGCAATAGTGGCTGCCTATGTGGGATGTGATGCAAAGGGAGAAGGAGTGAATGTCAGACTATGTGAGGCTGCAGTGAGTCAGCCTCTCCGAGAGGGCTGGAAGAAATGTATAGTCTGTATAGAGGAGAATTGGGCTGCCCTGAGAGGGAGGCGAGGAGTTCAGGTTTCTGCAAATCCAATTCATCTGAAGTTCTTGGCAGTCAGGGGAGGAAACTCACAGCAGAGAGCTCTGGTGTGTGCAGAGTGATGACTGTCAGGCTGCCTTCTGTGAAGGCAGGCCAATAAATGTGGTTACTATGTCCTGCAATAGTTCTGAAGAGGGAGCATAAACTAATACTAGTGTCCAGAGCAATATAAGCTGCCTCCTTTGTGATAGAGTGAGCAGTGTAAGACTAATGGTTGAAGAACTGCACAACCATTGACAGAAAAAATTTAGATATATGTGTCTTTAATAACCAATAATTTTATCCCTTTTTGCCAAGAGAGGCATTTGATGCATCAATTAAAATAGTTCTTTATCCAAATTATTTTTTTAGAAGTTCATCATCTTACAATCTTCATGCAGCTATTTATTCTTCTGTTCCTTCTTCTAAATACTGGATTTGTTCTTTTTGTGTCCAAGCACAAGGATTCTTCCTGTCTCTTACTGCATTTTGGAATTTCAAAATTCTTTCTCAGAATTTCCCTTCCTGTTGTTAATGATATTAATTCAGAAGATCTGACATTTCTCCCACAAATCTCTGTTACTAAGAAGTATTATCAGAGGTATCATAGGAGTATAACTGTGAGGTAAATACAGTTTTGGGGAAAAAAGCACTAGGTATTTTGAGGTGCTCACATGGGGAATGTCATTAGCAGTGTGTAATTTGCTTGGAATAGTCCAGCCTTGGAATGTGTGGCAGTATTTCACTGAATGAAAAATGATTGTTGCTTCAGCTGCAGCCATATCCATCTTCCTGGAAAACTTCCAGCTTCAAAGGGAAATCTGGTTGTACAAATCTGAACTGTGTTTTTAGCTGCAACATAATCTTTTCTGTCTTCTGGTTGTCCACTGGAAATGGTAATGAAAACATGGTACATGGTCCTCTCAGCCTCAGTGTAACCTTTCTCTTTTTCATGAAAGAAAAGTTCCTGAACCCAGAGGGTAATTCATTTACTGACATCTTTTTGGATGCTTTGAAGGTATGCTTTGAAGCACACTAATCTATAGAGTAAAGCAAAAGGATGGCACCTACCAAGGCAATGTCAAAAAATAAATACATTGTTCTCCTAAGTAATGCCTTCACAACAACTGAATCATAGGAAAAAAGACTGATTTAATGGGCTGAATTGCCAGGTTCTTGAATTTTTAGTTAACAAAGCATGTTGTCACAGGAAAATCTTCAGTGAACCTAACATTGTTGCTTTACACACAGGAGAAAAGAAACACTGGTAATGGGAAAGACTCATAACAAACGTTTCCAAACTTTTAGAAAAGCAAGCTGGAAAGTAAAAATAATGCATAATGAAATGGACTTTCCTCATTTGTTTTTTCTTCATGAGCTAATGAGCTATAATAAACAGTGAAAATAAAGAAGTCCTAGCAATTTATGACCTCTCACCTTCACCCCATCCAAGCTGCTCTTTAAGGCATTTTTCATACTCATAGTTTGTTTGTTGTTCCTCTGCTGCTTCCAAGTTGACCTTCAGATAAAATTCCACCCAGAGTTTTGCAGAAAAAAAAATAGGGCAACAGAAGCAAAAGAGTTATTCGTTGAAATGATGGTTACAAAAATATGTGCAAAATAATTATGTCAGGGCTGTTCCTGTCTTGCTGAGATACAAATATTTTTATTGATGTTTTCCTCAGACCCTTTGGGAAATTATCAGACACATTGATATCTTTTGATATGAATGGCTTTTCTATTACTCTTCCGGTTTTTCCAGGATGCCGTAATTACAAATGTAGATTAAATGTAAATTGCTTCATATAATAAAGCCTGTTCTAGGAGTATCTCTTCCACTACATGATTGAGTTTGGCTTGAAGAAGCTATGCAATGGAAAGCAATCCACTTCTGCTGTTTTTCTTCCTCTGGTAGAAGTAATTCCTGTGTCTTTTGTTTGTATTCTATCTAGAGAGTGTGAGTTGACAACGGAGTACTTCAATGATACAAACAGAAAGAGATTAAAGGCAATTTGGTACCATAAGTGAATGAAGGTGTTTACAAAATGCGAGCATACTTATATTTCTATTCATAAACTTTCTGTTAGATCTATGAGGCAAAGGGTAACTTTAATCTTCCTGGATTTCAATTCTGTAGCTACATTATTCTTTCTTTAGTATGTATTTACCTGTCTGTCATATACAGTGATCACAGTTTTGTATGCCTCAAATAACTTGAAGCCAACAGTCTTGGGTGATAGCATCAGTGCTGAAGGAGAAATAATTTTTGCATGTGTTTTTCCTGGCATCAAAGTATTCTGCAAAGACTGCTAAAAAGACTGTCTGCATTTTAATTTTGTTTAAAGGTGTGAGCTCTGTGTCACGCTGACAATAAATTTTTTGCAATACAAATTTTGTTTAACTCCTTAGACTAAGTGGATGTTAAATGGTATTTGCTTTTGATCCAAGTGCTATTCATTTGATAAACACCTTTTATCATAAAGCTGATAAAAGCATAAAGCATAAAGTTGAATTAACTGTTGATCTTGCTGCCTTCTGCAGTGTCAGAAAGCCTAGCCTACTATCACTTTCCTCCTTTGCACACTGTTTTTTTTCAATGCAACTCATTCTGATCAGACAACCTGATTTTACTTCTCTGAAAGCCTTTTGTAATTTTCCTTTTTGTGTTTCAGGTCTGGGAATTCACATGGTTGAAGGATGTGATGCTATAGAAGCCCTTTTGACAGGTTTGCTTCCTGTCTGCTTTAGTAGCATACCTGCCACATCAAAAGTTTCAGTCTGAAACAGGTACATTTGTTTGCAGTAGATCTCCCTTGCTCAGCAGAACACATGACACTGCTCTTGCCAAGACCATAAGCAAATGATGCATGTTGTGCATTTTAAGGTTTTCGGTGACAACTGAAGTTTGTTATGCAGAAAGGGGTAGCATGGAAACAGCACTGTTGGCTTGCTCTTAGCACCACCATCAGAGAACACTTGCCATGGGAATGTTTGAACCAGTGGTGTTTTCTTTAAGCAATTATTTATCATTGTTTCTGTAGAATTAATTTCCGTGGAAAATATGAGCCTTGCGAAAGTTAAATTTCGAAAAATCAGAGAGTTTGGCTGAAAACTGAATTTTTGAATTAGAAGAATGCCTGTATGGGAGATGGAGTTCGGGCTCCTTATGCTCTTATCCTTCTCTATTGCCTGAGCTTCTCAGGGATGCCATTTGTCCCTGGTCACCTCGTCAGGAGTGGAAAAGGTTTGAGAGAGGGGACCCAGCCCATGGACGTAGAGCTTGGCTGGGGACCCTTCCCACGGGACAGCCACAGGAGCCCCGAGGAGCGACCGTGGGATCGGGGGCGGGGCCACCCCTCCCTGCCGCTGAGCGACAGCCGCACGGGCCAATCGGCGGCGGCGCAGCCGGTACATATTTGCATATATTTGCATATGTTTGCGCGTTGCCATGGGAACGGAGCGGGCTGTTCCGGGTACGGGGGTGGGGGGTGTCGGGGGTGAGTGTGGAGACCCTGAATGTGCCTCTTCCCGGGAAATGTGTGCCCAGCCGTGCTGCTCAACTCTCTTCTTCCTTCCATAAGGGGCAAACTCAGCCAAAACGCAACATCAGAGAAGCCCGGGTCTGGGGGACATGAGGGAGTTTTGACTCGCCCTTTGGAGTGAAGGTAATGGGAGTTCAGGAGCACACTAAAAATGCGATGCCTTCCACGGCCTCCTGCGCGTTGGATCTGAACAACCCTGTGGGCTTTGTTTTTCAGGCAGGGCGGTGGAGCAGTGGTTAGGTGAGGAGGCACTGTGGTTTTCCTTCCGAAGTTCAAGCACCTCTTGTCCCTGGCAAGCATGCACAGGCGGATCCTTGGGATCCTTAGCTCTCAACCCAGTTCTGCTAGTTTTCACCTCATTTCCCTGTGAAACTCTGTTGATGGCATTGATAACAGTCCTGACCTGAAGGTCAGTCAGCCAAGGCCTCAAATAGTGCAGTTCTGTGTCCTGTGTGTTGTCCTCATCCCACTGCACCAGTGCCTGCTCTAAATGCCAAATGACCGAATTCCCACAGAGATAAGAGACCCACTTGTAAATAACTAGGTCTATCAACAACGATTTTGGATACTTTCACCCCTCAGACCAGCTAGCTAGTAATAAATTCATGTGTAACAGTGCTTTCTGCAAAGATTGTGCATTTATTCTCTGGACTTGTTTTTTCTGCAGAGGTTTGCCTGGCAAAGTGGATGGAGTTAATTTATATTTGTGCTTTAAGGGGCAGGAGAATACAATTGGAATAATCATAGGCAAGTGTTTGGATATTGAGAGCTAGAAATGTTATCTTTGTAAAAGGTAACTCTACCTGACACAGAATTACTGATTCTCCTGGATAACAGAAGTTATCTCTCCCAGTTCTAATGCTTGAAAATATGGAGTGCTCAACAGTAATGAAAAGATTTACTAAAAAGACAGTTGGGTTTGCTTTGTTTTGTTTTATTTTGTTTTGTTTGGAAAGTGCAAGTGAAATGGAAAACTTTGCTGTCATTTCCAAGTGATCTGTCTTAAAGCTTATTACAAAATTTATTTGTAAGGTACTGTCAGTGAACTGATTGCTCAAGTTACAAATTAACACCATTGCCTTTACTACAAATTTATATATTTTACTTAAATTTACTTTTCTATTTACCAAATTCCTTAGGACATTGATCTATTATAGGATGCACTGGTTTCTAACCAAGTCCTGACTGAAAACTTGACATTTATCTGCCATGTCCTCTCACACCGATTTTAATTTACTGTTGATTTAATCTGGAGAGAAGAACAATAATGTAAAAGAATGATGTTTTTTGAGATTTGTTGCAAATAAGAGCCTCAAAAATGAGTGCTATAATGCTTTCAAGTATCTTGCTGGATATGAACATCTTGATAACCTTCCTAGCATGCTGTTTTCTCTAACAGATTTAGTATGCAACCATTTCTTTTTTGTGGCACTGCATCATGAATGTTCTGCAAAGTTTTAAGATGTTTTAAGATGTTGTTCATGCAAAATACAATGAGTATTTAATAATGTCTTGTTAGGTTTACCAACATTTGACAAAATAATTGGGGTGTCCAGAGTTTTGCTTTTCTAGACATTTTCCACTTTGAATAGTTTCATCTACTTGTCTAGATTCCCTCTGTTTCTTTTCTACTGTTGTGGCTTTATGTTCATCATTTAGATTTCATATTTTAGTAGCTAGTGTATCTTGCTTAGCATACAAAGTGCCATGGTAAACAGATTATCTATCTGAATATCCTGTTCATAACAAAAGTAGCAAAAACCTTAGTTACAGAGTCATTTGTCAGCTGGAGCACTTTCTTTCTATTCAAAGATTATTAAGGGTGATTTACACCGTGAAAGATGAGAACATTTACCCTTACTGATTATTTTCTCCTGTATAATGTAACTGCATTACTGCAGATGATTGAAAAAAGTGTCTTTCCATCACCGAATCACTTTACATTTCCAGTGACAGGCTCTCAGCACATGTGCAGTGTCATCGTTCTATTGACTTCCACTGGCATGTGTCAGTTTGTACAAGCTGACATGCTTGGCTTCTATTTTTTTGTTTCAAACAGGCTGAGAACCAATTATGAATTTATCCATCCACCTGTTTTTCCTCCCTAACAATTAGTCTACCTCCTTGAAGTAATTGCATAGTCATCATCAAAATCACTGGGAACCAGCCTGATTCTGCATGTATGACTTCCAGAAATGGAAATGTTGAACAGAGACATGGGCTAGAAAGTACACGTAGCTCACTTTGAGCTTTGTAAACTTACCTGCATCAATGCTTGCCTTCTGTCATACTACTGTGCTGTGTGCAGGTTGAACATACTCAATCTATTCATTATTTGATGCATATCTGATATGCCATTTATGATTTACAGAGTGTTAAATATCACAGATATAACGCATTAGTTGAACACTGTAAAGAATATGATGCATAAATATCCCATGTCACATGTATTGAGAATATGTCTGTGCTGATTTTTGCACAAGAGCAAGTGTGAAGGCACAGTAACATTCATTTAAAATATGAGATTTGTTAAAGAATTGTGAGTCAGACAAAGGTAATCTTCACATTGATAAGTTGTAATGCATCACTAAGTAAAATACAAAAGGCAACAACTTTTTTTGTAGAGCTTAGAGGATATCTGAGAGAGAATAGTGTTACTGGAGCAGGTCTGGAGGTTTGAATGTTGGAAGTCTGAAAAATTATATTTTTAACTAAAAATGTTTAATTTTTCCCATATATTTTAAGTAGTAGCAATCGTAATTCCTTTATGTAAAGGATTTCAGTAAAATCAAAAGAATTATTTCTTATGTTTGAGCAGAAGACATAGTAACATGAAGCTTCTGAGTCACTAGAAAAAGTCTCCAGCTTTCTGTGGTAACAAAGTCATCAACTGAAATCAAATAAAGCTAATAAAATAAAATAAATTTAATTACTACATAATTATATATAGGGTCATCTTAAATGCCAAGTATACGACTGCTGTTGATGTAAGTGATTTTTTGATTGACCCATAAAGTTTTAGGTAGGAAGATTATCAGATCCAAAGAAAGACATGGCCATTTTCATAGGTCAGAGGAAAATTACAAAAACCTTTGACTAGGATGATTGTCTTGTCACAAAATTCACCTTAAATATTTCTATATCAGAACCATATAGAAACCTCTGGGTTATATATTCTCCTTCTCTTACACTGTAGTGAACCCACAGCACGCACACACAGACAAACAGACTTCTTTCTTGAGTAATTCATAGAGGTACATCTTTGAAGAAAGTTTCAGTTTTATCTAATCAACACTTAAAAAAATAGGAAAAATGTTCACTAGAAAATTCCCAGACAGTTCTAGCCTGTTTGTATATGTCAGAAAAGAGTGACTTTTTAACCTGATATATTTGGGTTTGAGTGTTCTTGCCTTGTCCTTGTAGCTGGCTGCATCTACCTTTAACGAAGGCATAACCACCAGCCTCTGGGCTGCAGATGGTATGGTAGAAAAGGTATTACTATATGTGCAGCTGATCCCCTAATGGAACAAGCTCCACACTTGGATGTTTTTGAGTGTGCGTTACTCGTAAGACATTTGAGCCAGGCTGCTGCAATGTTAGATTTTACAGACTTGCAAAGTCTTGAAGCCGCCAGAAGTGGGGGTGCATGCCAATATTTGTATGTTCAGAGATTGCAAATAGTTTCTTAAGAAAGGATGATGCACAAAAATATGGATCATGCTCAGCTGTGACAAGATGAAGCATCCTGACACGGATTTCCTGCATCTCAGTGGTATTTATTTAAGTTCAATCAAATAATAGATTATTCTTTTCATATGACTGAAGGAAATTATTAGTCTCTAGGACTAATCAAAGGAGATTCCTCCAGCCAGAAACTGTGGAGAAAATGCAGTGCTGAGCTGGAAAAATGTGAGGTTTTTAATGTGTGGTTAATTTGCTAAAAATATTGTTGGAAACATGAGAATGTTTTTTTCCTTTTATCTTTCAGTGCAAAACAGATCCAACAGTAAGATACTACAAATTGTCCAATATTTTTGTCCAGCTTAGCTTTGAGTACTTTGTCTTAACAGATTTTTAAGATGATTTATAATCGAGCAATAGAAAACAATATTTAGCACAAGAAAAGGTAAAGCTTAAGATGGTTTAATTTAATTTGCTTTCCCTTAGAGAATAACAGGAAGCCTCATAGAAGACATTTTATTTGGAAAGAGCCTGAAGCAAGACTTTTTGGCACTCAACACAGGATGTCAGTTTGGTCCTTTCTGACACCTTTTTTATATGTAAATATAATGAAAACCCAGTAGAATGGAGAAAAAAGACTTACCTTATCCTTGACTGTAAAGTTAGGGATCAGCCTTAGAAAATCCTGTGACTGGCCTGATTTAGTATTGGGGCACCAGAAAATCTGGATTAATTTCCTTCTTTTTCAGATTTGCTGTATTATGCTCAGTAGATCACTTATTTCATCTCTCTGTATCTTTCGTCCTCTTAGACTGAGTTGTTGTTCTCCTTTTTGTGTTTTTTTAGACAGTCCAACCCAGACTGAGAAGCCAGAATATCTGGGTACTATTGTAGTGTGGGAAGTTTTGCTTGTTGCTTCTTATTTAAAGCCATTCGACATATTTCAAATTTATGTAACGGTAAAGTTAGGTATTACAACTGAAAAACTTTTCCTTTAGAATACTTGCGAATTTAGTAAAATGTACATAAATCACCCTTATTAATTGACCCGCATACAGCAACTGTGATGTGACAAACAGAAAGCTTATGGCTCCAAGCAAGGTGTGATGAACCAGTAGAATGAGTATACAACACTGAGTGTAGTATTGAAGAAAGGGAAACAAAGGGAAAACTCAGAGTGAAGTGGGGCTTTGCTTAAACAAGGGTTTACACAGCCAAGAACTCTTGAATCCGAGGTACTGAATTAACCAGTATTTTTTTTCAGGCTAAAATTAGTTTCTTCTTTTTTGGTATTGACAGTGTGATCTATAGCTGGACTTCCACCAGGCTGTTGTACTCGAATGCCACTATTTCAGAGCATAATGTTTTCCCCTTCATTTAATGTATCTCTTATGCCTTTCATACTCTTCCTCAGGCAGATCAACCAATTCTGACATTCTCATAACTCTGTTACAGGAGTCCTGATTTTGTAAGTACACTCTAATAGATGAACTCTCCAAAAAGCCTCCTGGATTTAAGCCACTGTCACCTCAAGCAAGTACTTCGTATAAATCCTTTTCATAGCTTTTTCAAGAACTGCTTTTTAAAAAAGTAGTAAAGGAATCAGTTGTTCCTAATTTTTATTTTGCTCATTTATGGTCTTCCCTGGAAATTTTCTCTGCTTTTAGATGGAGTCAAACACATCTAAGAGGAGTTTTGGTTTTGTTTTGTTTTTTGACATGTATAAACTTGAAAGCTTTGTGACCTTTGTTTTAGTTCTGTTTTCATTTGGTGCAAGGATTTACCTTGTCCCTTTCTGTGCTGGCAGATGAGAACAATAACAGTAAGCCAACTATATAATTAAACAGAGTTTACAGTCTGTTACAGCTACATGTGTAAAGTCTGTGATATCAGTCAGCATCCAAAAGTTGTACAGGAACAGATTCCCCAAATTGTCACAATTGTTCTTGTATTTTGTCCATTTAATAAGCCTGGTTATGTCCTGGTAGTAGGAGGCTTAATGCAATGTGTTCTTCCATAAGGTAAGCTCTGTTTTTTTCAGCTGTGAGGTCTCCATGTGGAATTCTAGCTAAGTCAAAAGCAGTAGTGTTGAGAATTCATTGGAAACAGCCAGTTTAATTCCCCAGCTAACACAAGTATGTTTTGTTCAATTCAGTCAAGGAATCCAGGCTTATAAAATGACCTTATAATGGGTTTTGAGGAATTGTTTACATGAGAGAATCAAGAGAGATGAAAAACAGAGAGGGTCGCTCTTCAGAAATGAGCTGCATACAGGAAATAGGAAACGTATGTGTCAACTTTGCTTCCAAGTTCCAACACTGACATGAAAGAAGACATAAAGAAGGCCATTTCAGGGAAAAAGTTTCCACTTACTTGTATAGGTTGAATCACACATGGCAGCTAAGAGCAGGCAGCATTAGTGAAGCATGGATAATAATGCTATTGCAATTTCTGCTTAGATGAAGCTTAAAAAGAGTGTGCAAGAGTTCCAGTTCCCTCTTCAGGACAAGAAGATTAGAGATGAACTGAGATATTTGCACTCTTGTCATTCTGTGCTATTTTGGTTAGAGTGAAGCTCTCAGCCTGATGCTGAACTAGCAATTGTGTTTCATTCATTTTTAATTAAATTGGATTTCTCCCCTAGTTGTAAGTGACCTGCCACTGCAGTTCATGAGATTGTTTTTAAGTATTGTCCTCAGTGGAACTGCAGAGTAGAGAAATGTTTTCCCACAGCTATAGTCAACGATCAATTGTACCCTCCCACTTTATTGAAAAACATATTGCAACATTTTTAAAAGGAAAACATAAGAAAGTTTTATGTTTTGAAATGTAAAATCATGGTCTGATTTACTTCCATAACTTTACCGCTGAGCTTGAGAGAAAATTTGAACCGCTCATATGCCTTTTCATTTCACACTGAATTTATATGAAGTTTCCAAATAATAACAGTCAACTTGGCAGGAATAAATGTAGACCAAATGGTGTAATCCCCACAAGGAAACATAATTCTCTTATGAAGTATTTACAATAGCAAGTTTGGAAATCCAACAATAGGTTATATTGTTAATAGATTGTTTATAGCATCTTTTATTGACTGATTCATTCCTAATGGCAACAGATTTAGTCACCTAACATTCTTCATGTGGCAGGCAGTTCAATGTTCACTGTTGCTTTAAGAATCCTCTCAGGTAGCAGAAAGTTTCAGTCTGACATAAATCAATAAATAGGACATAAATAGGACCTTACAAAGTTCAGAAGTTCCCTGAAATGTAACTGAACTTTCTGATGCTCCCTTCCTGTGACCCGCCAATAACCCTTATCTCCCCTGCCTTCATGACCCTTTAATGTTTCCCTGGCTCTCCATTCCCTTCATCCTCCTAAAGAGCTTGGCTATTTCCCAACTTGGATTCATCCAACAGGCCACTCTCCTTGGAAACTCTCCCAGTCTTTGAAACAGCATTGCAGTACAGTAGCCTCAATACTAGTTTGCAGATTTAAATTTCACATACTGCTGAACCTGTTATTTTGATATCTGAACTAAAAATGTCCAGTCCTACAGTTTTGTGTAACCTTCAGCATCCATTATATGTTTACCTGATAGCTTCAGACTTTGGCATATTTTTCCGCAAATTGTAGTTATCTAATAGAGTTTCAGATGAGGTGTTAACTTTGAGTGCTAAGTCCCTCAAGAATTTTATTTTTAACAGCTAAGTCCAACATATTTGTTCACAGAGATTTGTTCCAGTACAAATCATACATTGGGTCTGATGGTCTTCACATTTTCCAATTTGCCTACAAATAAATGTGAGCTTCACAGAAGTTTTTTTTTTTAAAGTAAGAAAGAATCCCAGGAATATGCAGCTTTGTGAGTATTTAGGTGAGCAGTGTGAATGCAGCAATCTAAACACTTTTTATGTGCCTGGCAAGAGAATGACTATGCACATGAACGTGGTGACAACTATAGCCCATGTCCTTAAGATATCCCTTAGAATATTTGAGAGACTAGAATGAGCTCAGTACTTCTCTGTGGCACAAAGTTTGTCATCTAAAAAACTGCATCATTACCCTTGAGTATAGTAAAATTAAGCCCCTGGGTTCAGAGGTGGGAGTGATAAGGGTGAAAAGGCTGTGGAGTGGAAACAAAGTCTTCCATGGTGCCATAACAATACAGCAGTAAAGAGCAGATCCAGGTTGGTTGGTTGCAGCTGAGAAAGTGAACTGAGACAGGTCAGTGGAATCTCTGGATAAGTTTGTGGGTTAGGAACCCCCTAAAAGTTTGAAAGGATTGAGATAAAGTTTGGAATGTTTGGTAAGGGCAAGGTGACCGTTTAGCCAGCTGTTTCTTCTATTACAGAAAAAGTAGACTGTCCATGGCAGTTGCCTATCTATGCGACGTACTAGCTATTTTTTTTCTTGCAATAAAACAGTAGTCTCTACTATACAAGGATATGGTCTGAATTTTATTTTCTGATCCTTAAAGGAGGACCAGGGTAAAATATTATAAGAAATGAGCTTCTAAGGGATACAGCACAGATTTATCTGTACGCAGGGATAGACTGCACAGTGAAAAATGGAAATATGTTTAGTACTGTGTTGAGACTAAACAACAGCGGCCTTACCTTCTCCTCATATGGCATGTGCTTCAGCCCCCAAAGCATCTCACTAGCTCTTACTAATAAACCTGCTCAATTTTATTAATAACTCTCCTGTACTGGGAGAATCAAGATGGGTCAGAGAATTTGAGCCACCACCTCACAAGTACCAAATCCATCTTCTTTCATGTCCTTCATGTCTTTCCATCTTCTGAAACTAGAATTTTAGATTTACATTGTTCAACTGATCATTAAGGGTAAGGATATATTTGATGTTATTTATCTGCTATTTAAAAGTACAAGAGTAGTAAGGTTCCTTGTGATAAACCACTAGTTGGTAACCTCAACAAGGGAGAAGACATTTATTAATATGTACTAATTTCATTTGTTTCAGGATCATGTAAGAACAAAAGACAAAAGGAAAACACACAGAAACCCCCTTTCTCTACTGAAACAGCCATTAGATGTAGTGTTCCAGCTTTGAAGTCCCTAATACACATTGGCTCATGAAAATGGATTAAGAAGGTGTAAAATCATTCTGAACAGCAGACTTTCCCAAGACCTTTATGTGCAAGAGAGGGAGAAATTTCCCCAAATGTCCTATCCTTCATGGAAACAAATGCCAGGAAAAAGAATGTGAACAAAACTCATAGTTCTCCGTCAAGTCCTGGAGAAGACCCTACTAGTATCTCTAGCACCTTGCCCTCAGAGCATCATCTGGCACCATCCAACTTGCAGATCTTCCCAGAAATTTTCCGAAAGTAGTACATCTGTAAGCTGGACGCCAGTAAAGGTGACCAGGCACTGCAATAGCATCAAAACCATCAGATTTTTCAAACATGTCTCAAACGCCCTTTCCACCAAGGAGACCTGGCTTGAAGGTATGCTATATCTGTGGCAGAGAATTTGGGTCGCAGTCTATTTCTATACATGAATCTCAGTGCCTAAAGAAGTGGCATATTGAAAACGATCAACTACCAAAGCACCTTAGAAGACCAGAGCCCAGGAAACCTGAGGTCCTTCCTGGTGGTTCCTATACACTTGCAGATGAAAATGAGGCGGCTTATCAGAGTGCTCAAGCCCAGCTCGTGCCCTGTAGAAACTGTGGCAGAACCTTTTTTCCTGAGCGTCTCCCTGTGCATGAAAGGTGTTGCAGAGGAGGTAGCAGCACTCATAAATCTGGTAAAGGACCAAGAACTGGAACTGGCTCAGAAAGATATGGTCAATCTGAGGACCATCAAGGAATGAGTGGGGCTGCATCAGCTGCACAGGTAAATTGCTAAACATGTGCTGTATGAAAGGGTGTGGATGCATCTTGATACTTGGAAGATGAGGGGAGACTGGCTTCCCATCAAATTTAAGATCACTTTCCTTCAGAAGGACCTTTTGGCTCCAGGAAAAAGTTTATCTCCTGAATAGTAGAAAAAGAAAAGAGGAATACTGGGTGAATGGGGAAACTACTTATTCCTATTTGTTTCAACTTTCTTTTTGAAAGAGAGTAGTTGGGTTCTCCTTCTCTGTGGTCCTGTAAGAGTTATACCCCAAGAGGACCATTGTTTGCTATACCTCCCTAGACGATTCTCTTAAGTAGCTTAGGCAAGGTTTGGATGTTATATGTTTTATCAGATACTAGGTATTTTTATTTAGTAACCATGAAATGCAGTGTTTCATTGTCCTGTAAGCACTCCAGCACTCCAAATATGATTTTCATATTTTACCATTTTTCTTAACCTTGGCATGGAACATAAGTTTACTGAGGACTGCATGTTCAAAGGCAGCAGCTCTGGGTATAACAACAACAAAATAAATAGGACTGCACATTTCTTTCCACTGAATTTGGTTCAAGATCCAAGAATAAAGAAGCTGATTCACATTATCCAAAAACTATACAGAGTTTTGGAAAATGGCTTATTTTTTTCTGCATTTGTTTCTGCACAAGCTGTCTTTTGGCCAGGAGTTTTGTAAGATAGTTGTCTGAATTTAGGCCCAGTGTCTAAATTAAACATCTTTTTTTTTTTTTTTTTCAAATGGGGATTGGAATCCTGGTTTCCTACATTACTTTTGAAAATGAGATTTAACTTTTTCAGTCACCAAAGGAATGCAATGGTATGCAGAGCATTTCTAAAGATGCTTTAGATGTCAAAGGACATTACATGTTAGCTTACGAGCTGCTCAATAAAATGGAGATATAAGCATTACCCTAGCTCACATGAGACTAAAAGATAACAGGAAACATTTTTTTATTATGCTATATGAGGCCACTAACTGATAGATACTGTCAAATTAGGGTTCACTCCTTACGTCTTCTATCAGCAAATTTCAAATAATTCCAAGCAGTTCAAAGTGCTGCACAGCTGCATCTATAGGTATAGGAAGGGTGATGTTCTTGTTTTCACAACATTGTACCCTTTACCAAAGAACAGGCTTTGCTCTGAAAGTGATTGTTCAATGAAGGGCATGGGTGTGAAACAGAGAGTTTATTCCATCACACATAATTCTGGAGTTTAAAAAAAAAAAAAAAAAAAAAAAAGGACATGGGGCAATTGTCTATAGTTATAATGCTATCAAAAAGAAAAAAAAAAAAAAAGAAAAAAGGAAAAAGTTTAGAGCGTGGTTTGGCATTGACAGTGACTCTGTAAAATGTTACCCTCTTGCACAACAAATCTGTTCCCTGTGTGGATTCAGTCACATCTGCTGACTTGTTGAACAACAACATTATTACCACTTTTTACTTCTGTGAGCTTTGCAGAGCCAGAATGAAATCTGTTCAAATATGTTCTTCCTTCTGTGTGAACAACAGGTTTACTCGTTTACTTCCAAGCAGTTACAGTTCATCAGTTGCAACAGAACTAATGAGGCTGTACAGCTTGCAGTTTGTAATTGACTCTAAGGGACTTTATTATTAACAATGACTTTCAGGAATGGATGATGGATTTTACCTCTCTGAGGTCTTTTATGTTAATATTTTTAGAGCTGTTCTTTTGTTCACTTTAAAGGCAGAAAGTAGAACAGAAGACTGAAAGAAATGTCCTGTGATCCAAATGGTTCTTCAGGATTGGCAGACAGCTTATAAGAAGTGGTTAAAGGAAGCCTCTTTTCCATAGGTTTAAATTCTCTGTGTGAAGGTCTGTATTTACAGTTGAAAATTTTGAAAGCTCCACACATGGAAGGATGTGGAAAAGCATTAAGCTTATGGAAGAACTGCAGATTTGCTATGAACAGGAACAAGGTCTGTGTGTCCTCTAAAGTCTTCATCTTTTTCCAACATATGGTTTGAGTTTTGCTCACCTTACCAGCTCCTCAGCTACTTATTAATTCTGTTAAAAAATAGTACTCCATTAGTGCTGGAGTGAAATGGCAATCTGTTTTGGTCCTGTCTGGGAAGCATTTGGGGCAGCCTATTGTCTCATTTAACAGACCTACTTGCTGTGATGGTGAATTATTTAAGTACTTATTTAAAGTCCTGATTCAGCAAAACATCAGAGAAAAAGACTAACTGAAAAAAAATCCAACCCTTGTATAAGTGTATTTAAGAGAAGTAATGCTACTGTCAAATTAATTTATGCAATGAAAGATGCCCTATATGAAAAAGCTGAATTTTCTTCATTTACAAAACGAAAGTTTTGACTGATTTAATAGTACACCATGTGAAGGACATCTCAACTTTACAACTGCAAGCACTTCTGCCTGTGTGCCTCTGTCCTGGAGCTCCCTGCCCTTTAGCAAGTGAAGGGCCAACTAGGCTGTTGTCGTTACTGACAAACTCTTTTGCAGTTTTGCATTAAATGTTTTTAGAGCTGGAGACACATCAGCCTTTGTAAATCATCTCTTCCACTAATTGCCCTTGCTCTCAGAATCAGTGAACACATCTGAGTTAATCCTGTGTGACTTTGTACAACAAACCACCGCCTATGCTTAAAGACTCAGAAATTCTGCTTTGGATTCTGTCGTGATACCCCCAAAAATGGAAGTGACGTCTGGAGCTTCTGAAAATCAGACTTGCACTAGAACAGAGTCTGTGTTTTATTCTTTCATAGAAAAAAGTGTGTGGTACGTGTAAGTGAGCACCAGTGACTTGCCGTGTGTGTATGAGTTATGGGATTTTTGACAATAGATATCGCTGATCTTGGAAGCCTATTAGATGTATCACCAGCAGCTGCTGCTGCCATCTGCTGTTTTCTTCTTATCAGGTGAACTACCTAAAAAGATATCACTGATCTTTCTTTGCTGTATTGCAATGCATTTTAACACAGCATAAACCTTGAAAATTTTTGTAGCAACAATGTTGATGTTGTATTTTGCTCTAGCACAAAGCCATCTAGGCGCTTGGTAAAAGAAAGACTCCTTCAGATGCTGTGTAATTCTAATGAAGGTGGGAAGTCAACGAAAAGCTTTGCTTGCCTCGATTGCAGTGGTTTTGAACACCTTTTTAGGAGAATTCTGGCAAAGAAATTTTCAAATATGGAAAGTTAATTGAGAATGGACAGTGAATGGATGGTTTGAACGAAACTTATCATTGGGAATGATTGAGTTTCTTGCCTTTCTTTTTATACACAAAATGTACATGTTCATTATCCTGATGTATTTCAATTAAAATAAAACACATCAGGAGCGAAATGGGATATTCTAGTGCTCTCAGCGGAGTAATATCTTTAATTACCAGCATCATCTGGCAGAATTACTGTTCAAAGAAATTTTGTACACAGGCATATGACCAGTCCTAACATTTGTGCTTGGGGTAGTTGTGTTGGGGCAGTGGCTGAAATTACTCCAGTGGGGTGTGAAATGCAACTTTGCATAGTCATGAGATCTATGCCACAGCTTGTCCCTGTCCTTTATGCAAAATGCTTTCTACTTTCCGGAGAGGAATGTGTGAAAAGAACTGCTTTCATACAACAGAATGGTGCTGCTAAGTGTTTGTACCAATCTTTTTTTGAGCCTCTGTTGCTTGGGCAATTCAAGTCTATGATGAGAGCTCTGTCCTAGAGCAAGATGCTTCCCCTCTTCCCATTAAAATACGTGGATAACTAAACAAATAGGAAAGGCGAGGTGTGTGCAGTCCTAGATGATAAATATTTATGTAGCAGAGCTTGGGAGACAGTCTTATTGTGTACTTAAGAAGAAATTAAAAGCTTTGTGCAGTATGGAAGGATTTGACCTCATGTAACACCATAACAGCAGCCTGGGGCTAACCTCAAGTAATGTCAGGTCTATTGAAAATACATAGTTGCATAGCCCTCTGAGCTAAATAACTTCATTCATAGTCACGCAGACATACTTAGCAGTCTTGGAGAAAAAAAGAAAATACTGAGACACCAGAGGAAAGCCTAGCTACACTGTTAGGTATTTGTAGGTATTTTTATAATAACACATATCCTCAGGAACAGACCTTCCCTACAACCCTTTTTAAAAGTTAAAAACAAAGCAGTGAGCAGACAGCCTAGCCACTGGCCTGTGAGTAGTTTGGGTTGGAAAATTGTGGTGTTTCCAAAAATAGTTTCATTTCAAACTGCAGGCCTCCAGATGTGACATTTGGGATAAGCACACACTGAAGAGAAAAAGAAAGGAAGGGTAAATATCATCAGCTGTAGAAATTCCAAGTAAAGCTTATCATATCTTGGATTCCACAGTTAAAAAATGAGAAACCTGTTACTACCAATTGTAAGGCTAATCCACTTCAGATTTTATTTTTCAGGTTTTCAACATGTGTGCAGAGAAGGATTTGTGTGTATAATTGTATGTCTGGTGATGATTCAAACTCACTATTTTTCTGGAAAAAAAAAAAATTCTATCCTTAGAGTGACCTGATTCCTTTTAATTAATTTTGGTCTCTTCTATTGTTTCTGTACAGTTTTTAATTGTGGAAGTTACAAAAGACAGACATTTCTACTTGAACAGATTTCTACAACATTTTTACCAGGATTCCTTTTTCCCTTTCTGGTAGTATATAAAGAGTTCCCACAAACCAAATGCACATCAAATTGCTCTTTCCTAGTTTTCAGCCAGTAAATAACCTATTTTAATGAATGGTAGGAACCTAGCTAATGAACCTAGTGAGAAATATGTGTTCCCAGTGATTTTACAACTAGCATTTTTTAAGGAAACCATTTCTAAAATGCTGTAACATACTCAAAACAGGAATGCACACTGAAATGAGTCCCCTGATCTCAACAATTCAGATAATATTCTTAATTAAACCTCTCCAGAGCCTACAAATAAACATATAGTGCCTTCAAAAAACTCTGTGTCTGGATCCAGAGTCTTATCTCCAAATCAGACAAGGTTTAGCTCAAGACCTGAAGCAAGGAGGTAGGTGAAAATTGATAGTGAAAAATCAGAAGGTGTTCTTAAAATAGCTGTTGACATATTCACCTACAAATAGGAGGAGAAGGGTATGTTTTTATATTTATTACAAATATACATGTATAAATACTGTGTTATCAAAGGTAGCTAAGGAAATTCCATTTGAAAGTCAAGAGGCTGAAATGTCCTTGGAGAGACTGTCTTTCGATGTCGTATTTCAAGTCACTGTGAGAACTTTCTAGATTAAGTCTACCTTTTCCCAGCAAAAATACACTTTATAGAGTAGTATTTCTTCTTGTAATTGAGTTTACATGTGTGATACAGGAAAGCAAGCTTATGCAGATTGTTCACTAATGACATTTTCAGACTGTAACATAAATGCGAGAACTGCCCAGAATTTCTTGAACACACTCGTGGGCTGACAGAGAGAGTCATAAATACTGGAACAGGTTATTCTTTGTCTTAAACAGCAGCAGAGGAAAAAATTAAATCCCCACCTCCCTTGTTTGAGTGAGAAAGGCTTCCCATGTTTGGTCTGGCCTGGCTGTCCCTCTATCTTTAGGAGAGCGGGGGACAGCTCATCTCTTACTGGTATTCTGCAGTCAGAAGTGTAGGAAGTGCTGGCAGTTGTGAGACCCATCTGTGTGCCTCCAAGTTCTGTCTCTACAGTGTTTTTTTATGCTACCAGTAGGGCTGGTATTGACACCACACCTAGCCCAGGACACGCCTAAGGACACAGCCGAGTCCATAATCTACCATACCACAGTAATTATACATTTTTCAGCCTTAGAATATGTATTTGTGAAGTTTGGGACTGAGGAATCTTTTTCTTCCATTGTTGAGCTGTTTTTTTCTGAGAACAATAGCATATTTGCAGTGTGGAAACAATAACTTGCTTAGAGTCCAGTTCTACACTCACTACAGTTAGTGGCAAAGTTCACACTGAGGCCTTTGGGATAAACAAACAGCAATTCCTATTTTACCCTTCATCCTGAAATATCCTGGGTTGATTTTAATCCTCGCAGGCTAAGAATTCCATCAACTAACTGAACTGTGGCAAAAAAAAGTAACATGGGGTAAGGGACCACAATCACTGCTTGGGACAGCTACCCTCACTCTCCAACTTTAGAGAGACACTAAAGCTGGACACAGTGGTTTGAGCTGTGTTCTGCCAGAAGATGGAGTCTGTCTGTTACTGCAGCTGTGTTCAGCTGAGGAAGCTTTTGTTGCTTCTTTACATGTTACTTCTACTTGGTCCATAAAAAAGAGCTTCAGTCATTTAAGGTGGATGCTGCTCCCCAGCAACCTGATGAAGCAAAGTTGTTTCTGCATGTGAAGACTGAGCATTTCTATGAACTCGAAGGTGTGAAAATAGCTAAGTATTAGTCACACACGTGAATTTTCAGCCCAGTATCTGCAGAATGAACCCATCTGTTAATGAGGTGATATCTCTTACAAGCTTCAAGACTGAATGCAAACAAAACAGAATTGCTAGAAACAGTTACACTGATTTCACGAGTATCAGGTTCTTTATCTACATGACTGCTTTCATCCACAGTCATTCTGATTCAAAATTAATGTTGAAACCAGTATTTATTCTTCTTCACCATTTTTACTTGCAGGCAAAAGTGATAAAACGGCCACCAACAGTGATTTGTTACATATGTGGTCGTGAGTATGGAACAAAATCTATTAGTATTCATGAACCACAATGCCTGAAAAAATGGCACCAGGAGAATGACAACCTACCCAAGCACTTGAGAAGGCCAGAACCTAAAAAGCCTGAAGTCAGAATTGTGCAAGGTAAGATATAGACCAAGTTAAGATCTGGGAGGAAGAAAGTGGGAGGAACAAAAAATAAAAATAAAATAAAATAAAAATTTTTTAAAAAAGTAATTTTAAGTAGTAGATAAATAGTTTGCAAGAACTTCTTTCTCCAGTTTACTTGTTTTAAGCTTTCTGTTAAGTATCAAGTTATTCTGTGGAGCATCCATGAGAAGTGAGAGTAGTCACTGACTCTGGGACATGCCTACTGGGGCAGTCCCCTTTATGTGTCAGTATGTTCGGAATCAAAACACAAATAGATTAGCAACATGCTTCACAGCTTTTGACTCCTTTCAACACTGTAGATAGGCATGTTTTAAAGTAAGCAAAAACATCCAAGAGTAATGCGCAGACTTGACACATACAGTCATTAAAATAAAATACCCTTGGGCAACATACGTATAGATACTTCAACTACGTTCTTCTACAGTCAGCATCCAGTGGATGTTATTGATCCATTTTTAATTCTGTCAATTTGGCATGTTTGTTCTGTGGGTTCTGTTTTATAAGTTTCCACTTCTTGAAGTCAACAAACATTGATAATCCCCAGCACCCACAGAGGTGGGCTCCAGTATGTGTTCCGGGGGATGATGTGCTCAGTGTAGGACCAAAAAGAAATCCTTACCTGTGCTTTGCCTGAAAGCTGTTCCCAGGGCTTCCCTATTCTCATGTAAAGTTATTTCACCTTTTCTTCTGGATGCTTTCCCTGGCCCTGCCAGCTGGTCTGAGCTACTTTGGGCCAAGTTTGGACCACTTCCTCACTCACAGGCATTTAATCCACACATGCTTTTTTTTATATTCCCCATAATTTCCCTCAGCTTCCCCTAATGTCTGGAAAAGTAGACAAAGTCTCCTACAACTCACTGTGAAAGAGTCATACACTAGGTCAGTTTACAGCAGTACAAAGAAATATGTCCTCAGAAGACACACAGAAGAGAGCAGGATCACAGAGAACACTAAACAGCTGTTCAAAATAATAATCAAAGATCAAATAATGTCAAATCATAACTTGGTTAACAGATGCCAAGTGGCAGAGTTGAATCTGCAGTAAATGATATGTTCAAAAGATGTTTTCATTGTGTTTGCTCTTTTAGATGTTAAACACTTTTTAGTTATTACACATTTTGTGGTAAAACAGATGGAGAAAATGAGAATTCCATGTGAAAGAGAAGGATGCAAAAGGACAAATATGTTTTTTTTTAAATACACTGTTCTTATTTTGAAGGAGTGGAAGCAGAAAGACAACCACTCTTTGAGAAAACAATCTAGCAGAAAGCTCAGAAAATTGCTGTATGCAGTGAGTCATATCAGGCATCTCTCATCTCCTGTGAGGTGTTGTGTGCCTATGGTTCCCCAGGGGACATTGACCTGCTTCCAACATCTGTCCCTAAATGCCTGCTGATGCAAGCCTGATCAGTTCTGTAGTTTGAGCTAAAATTGTTGTTCCCCCTGCAGTTGCCTCATACTCCTGGCCTCAAGAAAATAATCTCAGTGTTGTTCTTTTTCCGTAAGAGTTACTCTCGATCATCTGGTAAATGCTATAACTGACCTTGAGACCACATGCATGTACTGCATGTCTCACAGTTTCTCATTTCAGGGAGGAGGGATTACTCCTGTTGTTGAATAAAACAGGCAATGTTCAAAAAAAGCTCAGAAATATTAACTGCTTACATAAAACTTTTTATAACTTACATAAATCTTTTTTTGAAAACTCCAGTGTCACGGGAAGACAACCACTGCCCTCATTACACAGTGTTTTGTTTGTGGAATGCCTAACACATGCCTTCAAGGAGAAAGTCATCTCTCTTTCTCTTTCCCTCCCTCTTTTTTTTTTTTTATATTCCATAAACTCACCAAAGTACAGAAAATACACATTCATTTCCTGCAAGCAAAGGGGATATTTGTCTCAGCCAAGAAAAGAAACACTACTTGGTTGCTCTTCTAACAAAAAGAACATTAGGAACAGGCATATTAAGAGATCTAAGGCTTATTGTGGTTATGTGAACCATTGGATATGAATCATATTAAAATTGTATGGGCCTTTAATGAAGGGCTCTATCATGTGCCAATGACAGAAACCATGGAATTTTTTAAAATGCACAAATCCTTTTCTTTTAAAAATTGCTAAAAGTTCAAAGAAAAAAACCAGATTTTTAAATATTTTTCTATATTGTCATACCATTTGAGAAGGGTGAAGCAAATACATCTTCAATTCAAGCCATGTGGATTTTTTTCTACATGTACTTCAAATGAAAACTCTTAAGGACTAAGTCCAGGTATTAAGCAACCTTCCTGGCCTTTTTGCAAATCAGTTTGAGACAATACTATGTGAAAAGGGAAGTCCATTTCAAGATGAAAGTAAACAAGATATTTTTTTTATACCCAAATCTTGAAAATACATCTGAGTGTTTGAAGAATGCTCTTGCATTTTCAGAGCAGTCCTTCTTCCCACAGTGGAAAATAACTGAGGGTAAGACTGGATTAGCGTTTAGATCACAATACATGTATCAGTGCAGTGACCTCATAGGAAGCTGTGGCTTCAAAGTACTGTAGGTTTTGTCTGTAAGGTTTTGAGCTTATCTAAGATTTACTCCACTTTTTAGCAAAACTTGCATAAACTCCAACAGGAAGAAAATTGAACCCCTTTTCCATAGCAGTGCAAAGAGCATATTCTCAAGTAGGATACACTCCCGCCCATAGCCATGGTCAGATAACACATGCTGATTAAACAGAACTTGAGGTGAAGCCAAAAAGTGAATTTGCTGATAATAGTATGTATGCAAAGATGTTAGTAATTAGCTTAGAATGCACATCATAACACACAGCATGATGTTTTCTCTGTACTCTCATACAATACAAAATGATTCAGTTTGAAGTTAATTTAATTCAACCCCTGGGACAAAAAGCAGAGTCTTTTTTATGTATTTTTTACTCTTTTGCTTCTTTCTTTTCTTTTTCATTTGCAAAAGCAATATGGTTTGGTTAAACTGAAAGGCTCAGTCAACAGGTATTTCCTGAAAATATTTTCCATAAAGAGTTGAATGTGGGTCTCCAGAATGAAAGCTGATACTTTCTTTTTCTAATTTTCCAGCCAAAGGTTTCTATGATCTTGATTCTTTAAATGAGGCAGCCTGGAGCAGCGCCCAGACCCAGCTAGTTCCATGTGATATTTGTGGGCGTACTTTTCTTCCAGACAGACTGATCGTCCACCAGAGGTCCTGTAAACCGAAACCTGCAAAGTGAAGTGGATGTAACACACATAGATACAAATACATGCCTGCTAACATACAAACGCACATGTTTACCCTAAGCTCGATAAAATATATGTGCATGTGTATGTACATGAAGGCACACACATGCACCCATACCTTTCAGACAAACCACAAGAGAAATAAAATTCAGCTGAGAGGCATGGCCATCAAAACTGTAGTGCGTAGTCATATCGTGTGCTCCAGAAGTCTCTAGAGTAAAAATCAGCACTTACTACTAAAGGGTAAGGTGAAATACAGAAAATTATTTCCTTGATAATTTTGTTTACCCTCTATCAAGGACTTCTCTGGTTAGTGTAAAGAACTGCAGCTGAACTTGACTAATCAGAGAAACCAAGTAGCTCCTTTAATGAAGTTTGTTCATTTTTGTTAGGATTTTTGGGGTTTTATGGGGAGGAAGTTGTGTCTTTGTCCATTTTCTATTCAACTATTCAACTATTTAAGGATTCCCACTTAGAGCTTAAATCCAAGGAGCACTCCGGGGTTCACATCCCTGTGTGACAGTGCATCATGAAGACCTTGACTGCCACAAGTGAAACATTCCCATATAAAGGGACTCAGTCATGGGTCATAGAAGCAAAAATTGGCTTTTAGAAATACCCCAGAAATGCCCTCTTCTTGGAGCTTTTTGTGCTTAAGAATGATACTGACCATGTGATTTATCCTCAGCTCAGTAAACTGGTCATGCCCAAAATATTTTAAGTCAGAGAAGCATATCTTGAACTTTATATAATAAGGAAATGTATTTTTATGTCAAGATAAAACATGGGTAGTGTCCCAGATGGTTGCCATAAAATACCACTCTTCCCTCTCTATCAAATGTGGCTATAACAGAGTGCCAGTATTGGCAAGAAGGATAGGTATACTACAATAAAGCTGTGGGGAAGGTGTTTGATGATGCTATTTTGTTATGTAGAAGAATCAGTGCCAAAACACATCAGTGAATAGGCTAAACACATGAAGGAAGTAATACTCACTTTTACAAGGTACAGCAGAGAACAATTATTATTATTTTACTTACTCTGTAACATTTTATTAAGTGGTGAGGTTATTCAAAAGGTATGACAAAATCCAGTACAAGTTTTGGAACAGCAATCTATGCTTCCTGATATTATGAAAAAAACTGTACATGTATATTTTAATCTGCGTGTTTAAGGCCTATAGTTGTCTGTTATGTATTGTGTGATCAATGTGACTTTTCTCAGAGCATTCACACTTACTATTGTACTTAAAAATCAGATGAAGTGGATGCCTTCATACACACTAAAATGAAATATAGGTACCAGCAACTTTTCTTTTCCAAGCTAGCAAGATGTGTGATTTGTGGAGTAAGTGAAACAAGAAGTAATATCATAGTTCTGTTATTAGAGAAATGCTCCTGGCTCCAGCCCTGGCAGGCTGTTAATTCAGACTGGAGAAGTACCAGCATTCTTTGGTGAAAATAATTTCCAAAACAATCAATGGTACCTCAGCAGCCCTTTCATCTTCGGAATGAGGGTTGTATAGTCTGAAGATAGATATCTTCAGGAGTCAAAGGTTCAGTTTCTGTTCTACAAAACAAAGCTGTACAAACCCTGCAGATCTGTCCTTGCTAGTGTCTCCAACCATAAGAGATGCTGGTGGAGCTGGACCGGTGCCATCCCTCCTCCTTTTGGCTTGGAGAAGGCATGTGGCTTGAGGAAAGAACTAGGGCACTGGTTTGTGATTGTTAGACTGGCTCCTAGAAGCTGTTGGCAGGCAACATACACTGTGAGACCCTGAGGCTGTTCTAAGTCACACCAACTGCTGGCCTGCTGGCAAGTGGTTTGGTAATTGGAGGATTATGGATATCATACAATCTCACCTCTGTGTCCCCTCTTCCACTTCTTGGAACCCTCTTTCATTTCTCAGACATGGTAAGTATTTTTTGGCTACATATCCCTCACTGGGTCATCGAAATTCACTAGAGCCACTTCAAGAACGAAAACGTATTTTAAAGAAACTAAGCCTTTGCAAAGTCACTGCAGTCCTTGGCATAAAAAATTTAGCCTTTCCTTTTGGTGGGTTTCAGATGTCAGTCTGTGTCATCCTGGAAGTTAGACTCAGTGATGATTTTAAAACTGTCAGAAATTTCACCCAGAACAGTTTTTCTGTGTTTCATTGCCAGCTCTACACGTGTAGATTTTTTATTTTCTAGAATTTTATTCCAAAAAGCAATAAAATCTGCCTGAAGACCTGTTTATAAACAACAGAGGAAGTACCAATATTAACTGTACTTTCAATGTGCTGTTGTTACCCAGAAATACCATTGTATGGGAGCTTTGAAACCATAAGCCTGGAGTATGGTTTCCAGGTCAGCTTTTACAAAAGCCAAATGAGGATTTGGCAAATTAAGAGCTGTCTCTGCTAATAAGTCATTCCTGCTAATAAGTCATCCCATTTAACATGGGATTTGAGAAATGGTGAGTCAAGTCAGTACTGGGCTGTGAGGGCTAATGGTGAGACCAGAGCATACAGGAACTGAGCGGGAGGCAACAGCCTTCAGAAAGATCTCAAAGATTGTACAGTCCCTTTCCCTCCACAAGTTTGTGGGTACAGTGATTTCAAAAATATGTAGAAATATAAAAAGCACTGACATATAAGTGCATATTGTTCCATTTCAAAGACTGTCACTCAAACCCCAGGGTTACTCTGTCACAAGCTTCTCTGCTGAGCTCACCAGCCCCAGTGTTAGTTTGTGTCAATGGTGATGGTGAATTCTATTGCAAACTTTGTTCACTGGGAGAAGCACATATAGTACCTTCATGGTTTGCTCTCAACGTAGTTCAAATGAGATCTTATGAGCATTTTTCATTAGTGCTTGGCATTTATCATTTGGACTTTTTTGCAGGAGAGGAAAAGGAAATAAGAAATTGAGCTACTTTGCCTCCTTTGTTTCCATACTTTAGTGATTTGTCACTTTAACCTTATCTCATCCACCGTTAGCTCAATGTTATTTCCAGCTGAATCCCATGTTTCCTACTGCCACAATATGTTTAAAGAGCTGAAGAATATGTTCCGGTACTTCAAATCCAATGACATTCCATCTAGTTTGTCACAAACGTGCTGATAGCAGCTAAAACTATTCCTGGACAAAATATACAGAAAGTCAGAACATGGATTGACAAGCAAAGTTCGATCACATTAAACAAATGAGCACGCAGATCATAAATAAAAGCCTTTACTTATCTTTTAGTTCAACCATCTACCAGTTCCAAATAAAAAATGAGACACTTTATAAAAGCAATTCTGAAGATTGTAGTCAGTTTAACTGCAGACATCAGTAAGATATTAATGAAAGAACCCATAACTGCAGAAAATTATTATGTGTAAAGTTGAGAGTCACAGTCCTTTAGTTACCGTACAAACTTCAAAAAGTCCTGCATCTTTAAGAACAGTATCAAAAAATGCCTAGTAGGCCCTAGCAAAAAGTTTTCTTGAACTCTTTTTCTTAAAGGCTACCAGTACTTTGTAGACCACCTTGAGGAACAAAAAATTTGTAAATGCAATGTCAGTTTCTATCTGAAAGATAGTGAGAACCTACATGGATCTGGGAATTCTTTCTTCATGGCACAGACCTGGAAAGCATACAGCACCATACAGAAATTATGTTTTTGGCATTGCCTCTGGTCCACTGACAATTTAAATGCTTAAGCTTTAGTTCAGGATTTGTAAACATAATTTGATTCTGTACTCACTGAAACCAAATCCTACAGTAGCAGATGGGTACAGGATGGAGCCAGAAAAGCTAAGAGATTGATCAAATATTGACATGTATATGTCTTAATCAAATTAGGTCCTACAGCTTTTTATGATGGCACACAAGCTTTCATAGTCTATGTATGTTGAACAATAGAATTTCATAGTTGAGAATTTTGGTTTTAATACCCAAGGAGCTAGTCTACACAGAGAAATTCTAGGTGGGCTTTTGCAGTATTTGCTTTGAGGGTCCTGTCTGCCCAAGCAATTAGTTTGTCTTCACTGTTGGTGGGGATAAGATTTCTGAATTCTGTATTTCTGAGCTGTGTCAACCACAGTGGTTCAAATGAGTTTGCTCCGTCTGGAGACATGCCACCCTCAGCTACACAGTAGCTACATCGTGCAAAAGCAGGATTCAGCAGAGGCAGGAAGTCCACCAAAACCCAAAACCTACAAGCCTGGAAAACCCTCCAAGAAATTGCCTGATGGACTGTCTAAATTCTTGTGTGCTGTTACTTGTTTATTCCTTGGCCAATATCGTAAGTGACATACCCAGAGTGTTATTGACTCTATAGCATGCAAGGGTAAGAGAGTCATCCTAAATCTTTATGTCTTTGAAAACTCCTAGCATTCAATAAAAAAAAAATTATAATTTTCATAAATTCAGAAGAAAGAGTTGACAACAGAACTGGAAAATTTACCTGACAAGTGAGACTCCAGGAGCCCAGATTGTTTAACTTTTCAAAAAACAGATGAATTGCCTCACTGATATACATATCTGTACATATCCAGATTACAGAGCCTTCTTTCCAGAAGAAGAGATTAAATAATTTCCAAAGTAAGAATTTGTTGCTAGTCAAAGTTGCTAGTCAGAAGTAAGAAACTCAGAACATTAAAATGTGGAGCAGTTTACTGAGATTTTCGGTGGAATGTCTATGGCAGGATTTTTACAAACATGAACTTATTTTTAAAAAAATAATGCTTAGTCATAGGTCTAATATGAATAAACTTGGTCCAGCCTTATATTACAGTACAGCCTGTAGAACATTGGACTAGAAGACTCTAAAATATTATCATGAGATATCATAATTGACATACAACAGGTTGTATCTCTGAATTAGGTACTTCAAAGGTAGCAGTTAAAAAGAAGAAACTGAAAAATGCATATTTTTAAAAAGTAGTCCCATCTCTCCAAGAATGTGGGCCTAATCAAACATATAAATAACAAGAGTAAACTGCTTCTTAAGGTAAGAGTATTTGACTTGGTTTATGATCTGTACCTGTATTTGGAAGTTGAATCAGATGCCAAGTTGGCCTGTCATAATGAGGTCTTCGGAGCAGCAGTGAGAGATCTCTGGACAAAAAAAATTTGAGATACAGTCTCAAATGAAATATAAGTTGCCAGTCCCATCAGAATGAGGACATTGATTTCAAAACAAGTGAAGGGTTTGCCTTTCTTGCTTTCTCTGGCACCTTAAGGGGAAAAAGATTTACCTAGGTTAGCTCATAGGACTTGTAAATCTAAATGGTTAGGAAACTGGCTGTTTCATGTTTCACACTTTATTTTTGTAATACATCCAATTGAAAGTGAGTTATACTTACTGCTGTCTATTTAAAGGCTGTTTAAAGGCTGGAAAAAAGTAAAATAAAGGTCCTGCCAGATACAGCTTGTGATAAAAGCAGATTTCCAAGATCTCTCTCTCCAGTCTACTCCCTCCTTTCACAAGTGCTGGTTTGTTAGCCACCATAGCCTTCCCTACAGTTCTTTTCCTCCCTGTGTCCCCTCCTCCACCATTTAGCCTTTTCTGATGCATTTGAACAAAGGTATCTTCTCTAAATACCTATTGGAGAAGTTACACTTCTCAGTATGTGGCCATGACAGCATACGTGCAGCATGGAAGAAGCTTGAGTCAGAAACATGGATCCCACTGCACACTCCATGTTACAAAGTGGTAAACTGGATGCATTCAAATAATATAGCAGAGCCACATGGAGGGTTTTTAATCCCCTAATATGTAATATTTACATTGTATCACTGAGAAGATAAGATATAAAATGAATACACTTCTTGAAAAATATTCTTGTGGTTGTGAGAAGAAAGAGACTCAGTCTGTTCAGATCTTTTATCTGTCATGCATGCCATATTTCAGCTCTTAATTTTCAAAAAACAAACCAAGTTCAAGGGTAGAAATTAGTATTTACAGAATTTCAGTTCTGCATGCTTAACCTTGACATGCCCAGGATCTTGTGCATGTTTTACAAACTCATCTCAATTAGGTAACATAGCAGACTAGAAACCTAAGTCCTCATTCACATGGCATTAAAAATACCCAGTACAATTCCCAGAATATCTGTATTAGCAAAATTTAGACTTTTAAAAAGACAAGGCAGGACATTCAGGTCAGCTTATCTCAGCTTTTCTGAAAAAGTCAATGGAAAGTAACTGCAGGTTCTGTAGTGTTTTCCATACAGTATGGTCTGTGAAGTTGACCTGAATGCCAGAGAGACTAGAAAGTTGTCAGAAGTGTGACTGTGGTACAAAGTGATCTGGTCAGGCAATTTCTTTTCAAGGGAGGTAAAAGGACTTTCTGCTTCCCCTGTGAGTCTGTGGTCAAAGGAGTTAGGTGCCTACATACCTCAAGAGTTCCTGGTGTGGTAACTAGAGAACTGTAAGCTGTCTAAATGGTGGAACAAGCTGTTGGTTTGTGCAGAAGTTCAGCACATATTAGGAAGGATCTGAAGAAGATCTATGGGCTTGATGATGAATACATGACAAGTATAATGTTGGGTAGCATAGTATTTCTAAGACTGAAGAGAGTTCCTATCCAGTACCAGTTCCTATCCAGTACCAGTTCCTATCCAGTACCAGTTCCTATCCAGTTCCAGCAACATGCGTTACAAATGTCTTGGGGTTTCTTTATTAGAACTACAAAGAGATTTCTGGAGCATTATAAGATCTATAGTTTGATTTCTTCCTAAATTTCTTCTCAAATATTGATAGACTCTGCTATTCCAAGGAAAAACCTGTGTGTGAAGAAGAGGAGGTGGTAGCATACTTCCCAAGGTCCTTGGTCAGTGACCCCAGACTAACTGACTTCCAAGTCTGGAGTGCACAGAAAGTCAGCATGTTCTAGCCAAGCCTGAGAGTTTTACAGCTTAACACTTACTTTTTGTTTTTGTTTTTGTTTTTGTTTGTTTGTTTTGGTTTTGGTTTTTTTGTTGTTTTGTTTTGTTTTTTGTAACTCTGTCGGATCATTGAATATTAAATGATTGATGACCCCATATCTGCAAGAGGCATTTGAAAAACCGCACATTTGTGGAAGACCTTGCTGATCTGCCTTGTGTGCTTGTGAAGCAATGAAGCCCAGCAGGTGGCAATATAAGCACTTCTCGTAATTTGAAATCCTTTAACTCTTGTCATCCAATAGCATTATGATGATTTAGTCATTTATAGCTCTGACTTGTATGGAAAATAAGCCTCAACACTGACAGTGATTTTATTCACTAAAGTAATGCAAATTCCATGTGTGGCAGTCTGGCATTCTTTCCATCTCTGGATCCTTCTTGTGTCTTTGGGATTAACCAAGTACTACTTCATTCATCTGAGGTTGAACAATGTCTTGTAGCTGCTGAGAGCAGATTACATCTAGAAACACACCTCAGATATTTTATTTCCGTAAACTGATAGAGTGAGCTCTGACTAGACATTTCTCCTAAAATACATGTACGTCACATGAAATAAATGTTCTCATCTGGTCAAGGTTTCAAAAGGTTTGCTCTATCTGCAATTGATCAGCTTCCTTCAAAACTATGAATCCTTCCTCAGTATGACTTCAAGATCACATCTCCTGGCAGGCAACTGATTTCCAGCTACATTTGTACTTGAATGTATATTGTTTAGGGAGGAGTGAAAATACCTGAGATTGGACTAGGACATTTTACTTCTACAGAGATCTCAAACAAAGAGCTTGTGGGAAAAGGCATGTGTAGGTTACAAAGGCTACATTTAAAGAAGATGTTCTTAACTATAAACTACTTTCTTAAAGTGTCCTGAATATCAGTGTATGTTCAGAGAAATATGTTGAGAAAGTGAGTCTAGTGGACATCCAGTTTTCTTCTGGGCTTCTGGGTACTGAAGTAACTGGATAGTCCCCCAGGGTGAAATTGAGAACTGGAAGTGCTGGAAAGCCTCTAAGAACTCTACACGGACTACCAAGGGATCTGACAGACTCTAATAACCGTAATACTTTGCACTTCTAGTGCACCTTCCATTCAGAGCTCTCCAAGTACTTTAAAACCAGTCATTAGCTAAGGCTTAGAGCCTTTGCTGGACAAGGCTCATTAGTACCATTTTAAAGCTGTTGAATTGATTGCTGGAGTGTAGCCTTACAAATCAGTCCTGTTTTCCTCTGCCTACCCTGACCTCCCAAAAGTGGACCCTGACTCTACTGTTTGCTACGAACTTGAAGTTTGCCAAGAAGCTTGATCTTCTGAACTATAACAGGGAATCTAGAAGTTAAAATGAATCTTTAATATTGCAAACCAGTTTTAGAATAAGTCAGATGCAGATAGATCAATCTGACTATGTAAAATCTTTGGCATTTTCTGAGGAGAAACAGATTTTTGCAAATGCAGTCCCAAACAGAGATTATGGAGAACAGAACTGGTTGCTTCTATTCACAGTAATACAGTTGCTTGAGAAATCTGTTGAGTAACCTGCTCGATGAGAGCTCCTTTATTCCTCAGTTATACTTATGTAACACCTGCTACTTACACTCATGTCATGCATCTGGAGGAAAGATGCCTACACCACAGACCAACAGTGTATGAATGAGAGGCTGGTTCACTGCAAGCTTTCCTCCAGATGACCCCACATCTCAAGAAGGAATCTTTCAGTAATTTTTCAAACCATGATGTGCCAGGGAAGCCAGGAGCTACCATTATGCTGTATGAGAACAATTCAGAGGATGCTATAAATACACTCAGCATTTTCTTTACATTAAGACACTTAGCTTTCTGGTATGCTATTTGATGTTTTGGGTCTAATTATGAGTATTTTTTTCCCTATCTTGCTCTTTTCTTTAAAAAAGAAATTAAAAAAAAATAAAAATAAGAGGGGAAAGGAAAAGAAGACTGTAACAGCCCCCAAAAACTCTCAGGCCCAGTCACAGTCCTAATCACACATGAGTTTCAGAGGAGATCACTGTCTGCCTTCTGGCCAAGCTATACCAGGAGAGGGCTCATGGTTTTCTAGTTAAGAGTTCTTTCTAAAGGCAGCACCAGGAACCTTAGCAGATTACTTCTGCTGGTTGTGACAAGAGCTCAGGCCCTGCCACTGAGCAAGATGAAGACCTAGGTCAGACTGTCTGACAGACTCTTATGAGAAGAGACCACAGTCTGACAAGCCAGAATCTCCTGCCAGCATTTTGTCATGGTGCTACTCATGGTCTGTGGCACCCTGGCCTTGGGGCCTGGCCTTCAGAGGCAGACTCGTGGAAGAAAAGCAGCAGGACTCTGGCACATGTCACCATCTGGGTTTGATGAAAACAACTTGGAGGCAAGGCCACCCATTAAGCGCTGGGCACAGGCACCAACCTTTCCCCCGCTATTCAACACTATATAGACCCTCAGCTGGCAGGGCAGGAGCCCCATGCCAGGCAGGATGCAGCTTGGCTGGCATGTTTCAACCTGGAGAAGGAGAGGTGGGAGGTGTCTGGCAGAAGGAGCACGTTTGGGCTTTGCTGGGTGGAACCTGGGAACATGTCAGCAGCTTCCATCCCTGTCCCACATCACTCCTCCCTGCTGTGTACCACCCACAGGCTGCACAGAGGAGCTTGCTGGCTCGGTGGCAGCTTCCCATGCCCAGAGCTGCCACCACTGTGTCGCCATTTGGCTGCCTGCAGCCCTGACTGATGCACACCGGGACAGTGGTGATTTCCACTGTATGCAGGTCTCCCTGACATTCCTGATGGGTGTCCACAGCCTGACACAGACTGGGCACTGCTCCTACTCTCAGGAGATTGCACAGTGAGCAGTCACAAGGGGTTGGATGAACATCTCTAAGAGACATTTGTATTTCCAAGTTTTGAAAATTTGAAATCTGAAGTTTTTTTTTTTTTTAAATTATCACAAAGTCCATAGATCACATTTCCAAAGAAGGGAAAATGCTCATCAGGGTGCCTAACCTCTTGGTGCCCAACCTACATTTGTTTAAAAACCTGTATATCTGTTGAAAAAAATAAGACATACAAGTAATGCAGGCAAGGGGTGAAGGTTTTGCATTCTAGTGTGTATGGATTTTATCTTCTTGCTACATTCATTGAGCCCTTTCTGTTTCATCTTTTCTTTCCTCCCTTTTGTTTTTATTTATTATCTATGTATCTGACCATGTCTGTATTATTCTGCTGTAAGTTTCAGCAGACATACTTTAAATATTGCCAAATCTTGATGAAGAGAGTTTCTCTGTGTGTGCTCTACCACAGACTCAGAATGTTTGTGATCAGAAACTTGTTGGAATATCATATTTCAGAAAAAAAAATAAAAAGAGTCTGAAGCCTGAACCATGGTCTTGCTTACATCAGAGAATACAGTGAAATTATTTTGATTTCTGTGTGTGTAACTGAGATCAGACTTTGGCTGTAACCATGTATTCTGTCAAAGGCAGAAGACCACAGTCACCTTTGGGATAATGATTAATTACAACCACCAGGTTGTCCTTCCTGTGCAGGTGGTGTAATGTCATATTACATGTTTGTTCTCTCCAAGTATCCAGTTTACTAGATCTGCAAACTTCACAGTCTATGAATGTTCTGTAGTGAGGAAGAAATTAATGGTCAAAATCGGCAATGAGCCACAGAGGCCAAGTCCAGACTGGACTATCGTAAGAACTGGGGCTGGGCAGGAAGGTATGGTTATAAGTTTTAAGCTCATCAAATTACTATGGAGAAGAAATGGATTGGGGGAAGATGTTTGGCACCTGCAAGAGTCTGCAGGTGCTCAGCACTGATTTAGGTAGGGCCTGGATTGAGTGCCCACAAGTGTGAAAAAGAAATTGGAATATTCCCTGAACATTCCCAGGATTACACAGAACAGCAGGAATAGCATTTAGAGAATCCTCCTGACCTTGAATTCACCTCATCTTTTTTCAGTACATAAACTACTGTAAATATCAGATGTGACATACTGCAGTTTGATGCAAGCCAGTACAAAATTGAATTTAAAGAAATATCTCCTCTTTAGCAACTGGATAGAATCAAAGATGACTCCATTTCCACTGTTTCTTGCATGCACCAGCTATTTGCTTCTACAAGGTCTCAGTTACTACTAGAAACAAAGCGTATTTTTTGTAGTACTGACAGAGAAGAAAAGATTTGCACTGTACTGAAGCACAGAGATGGTTAATTTTTATCCTGGTAATACAATTCACCTCAATACCTACGGGAATCCTGAAGCTGAATATTATTTTAAAGGTTGGTGAGAGCTACATTTAAAGGTAAAAGGCAGCCTTCCTAATTTCTGCCCCATTTCCTTACTGAAGAGAGGAATGGAAGATGTGGGTCCTGTGGTATATAAGAAGGAAGGCGGGGCCCATGAACATCCCCACGGACGCTGCTTTCAAGAGTATAGACACAGACTTCTAAAAATGCTGAGCATGTACAGTGGAACTCCTGAACCTGGCTTTGGAGAAGAACATGCTAGACACTAGATGAATATGTAGATAGAAGAAGTAACTGCTACAGTGCATTAGCTGTAATTTCCTTCCTCTGCAATATCTCAGGATGCCAGGAAGAGCAGCTGCAGCTGTTGGAGGCAGGCATGAGATACCAGCTTCACTTCAACAGCGAGAATGGCCAGCCTTTCTCTCTGGGCCAGAGTCTCCTCTAGGGGGATGATATTTCTCTTAATCACCAGGTGTCCAAAGAACTAACACCTCCTTGATCTGCTGCACCAACCTTGTCCGGATGCTAAAACCAGTATGTTGATTTCAGCTGTTCTGTTCTGGTTTTTTTTCTCACTACACACATCAGCCAGGCTCTGTCTCCCAGCAGTCAGACACTCTCCATGTGCTCTTGTGGTGGCCCAGCACTGGAACAGAGCCTTTGGGTCAGATGTCTGAGCTGGAGACAGAAGAAAGGTCCATAAAATTTGAAAGCAATTAAAAAAAAAATCCCTAATAGATATTTTAATATAAAATGCATCCTTTTCCTCCTCAAGAATGTTGACTATATATAACCTAACCAGTGAAAAATACATTTGAGAACCAAATTTATCCTCTAACGTGGAGATGAATACTTCCAACTTCATCACAAGAGTTCCTGAAAAAAGAATATATCCTCAAAAATATTATAGGCAGTGTCAGGGTTTTACAAGCGATAACCAGCTAAATATTTTGTAAGAATCAACTGAGAAGGAGACCGGATATTAAGAATACTGAATTACCAGTTAGCTTTTGCCAAATCCTTGCCTTTTATCTTTGTCCATATCAAAAGCTCTGAATTCCAGTCTCCATATCTATAAAATGTTCTAGGAACAATAATACTTTAAAAAGTGCAGGTACTGTGCATCACTACTGTAGTTAATATGTGCCAGGTATATGAAAAACTTTACATTAAATACTTTCAAGTTTACAAAAGTATTATTTTCTGTTCTCTATCTCATGCCTGAAAAATATTTTTAATTTGCAGTTATACAACTTTTTTCTCTAAAATATGTATTTTTATTAATCATTAGTAAAAGCCAGTAAATATCTAAAGAGAAAATCACCCAATTGCCAGACTTAATAGATATACCCCTGCAAAGGCATCAATACACAACAATACTGTGCCTCTGTGTGTTTGTGTAAGAAAATTCAGCAAACAACAGAAAGAACCAAAGATTACTTTAGAAATTACTAAGGAGATGAAATAGATATGGTAGGCTTTTTGGTTTCAGCATCTCCAAAGTGGTTTAATGTAGAGTTAATTTTCTACATTTTCACAAAGTATGAAATGTGCTCACAATTATGGGTGCAACACAAATGTGTCATTGTTTAAAAGTTGAGACTTAGTATCAGGAAATCCACAAGGGTGGATTTTATCAAAAAACAAGGACTGGGCGAACCTGGCAAGTTGAAAAGTATCAGTAGCCAAAAGATTATCATTCCCTGGTGGATTAATTTTTACAATACCAGCTCCATTTTGTTTTTACTCTACTGGAACATGAAATGTATGCCATTGCTGGAAAGGGATACCCTAGTATAAAAACAAGGACAAAATCTCCGTGACAAGCAGCAAAAGTCTGTTTGTTGATGTTTGGAGCACTCCAGGAGAATCTGATCTCAGCTCCGTCACTGGTGTGCCATGTAACTTTACAGAGATGTAGTGTTTCAGTTTCTAATTGGGCTCTTGCTACTTAGCCTTCCCAGTGATGTTATTTCACTGTCTCAGGCATGTCCTTTAATGAGGGAATTGCAGAAGTTCAGTTTACAGTGCTGCTGTTGTTAGTCACAAAGCATAACAAACTAAAGTCCAACGGCTTTCTGGTGCCACTGAAACGACCTTTTCCATTCTTCAGGGCCTTGGATTTTATCTTTCTATCTGTTATGCCTTTCTGTAAATTTGTGTAAAGTCTCTGTAGCAAAGAAACCCTAAAGCTAAAATCCTGACCCTGTAAGCCAATAAAAAAAATTGCCATTGATATTGTTGCAGGGAAAAGACTCTGGGACATTTACCAGACACAGTTCTTTAAATGAGATCAACTGTATTAATTGATTATCCTGTGATGGTTAAAACAATATTCTATTTTTCTATCAGGGAAGTAGCCATTATTTTCTTCTCTTGCATGGAGTTGCAAAACAGTCTTGGTTCATTACACCAAAGAAAAGTTATGATGTCTTAGCAATAAATACTGAAGTGAAGCAACTCTAGATTTGCAAAACAATACTCATAATCTGTGTTTTTGGAAGCTCAAATTCTGCTTTTTCCTGTTGACCCAAATTTCTCACCATATAATTTCAACCAGTTTTTTAAAAATTGCTGTATTTATGTCACCTCTAAAAGTCAATTTATTTAGACTAGTGGATGGCTTGATGTAAGATTTTTTTACCTAAGTGAATACATTCAAATCCTAGCAGCATCAATTCACCTGCACTTTTCAAATCAAATCCAATTTCATGCCTTTTTCTTTGTTAGAAAATGATGAGTTACATTAATTATTCTCTGACAACTTATGCAAGAGATTTTTAAGTACCTCTGAACACTCTTCATTTCTTCTCTTTATTGCCTGATGTATTTCATGTGCATTGGTTTTCTCTCCTTCATGGCAGAGGAATAAAACAACTGGCCATGCTGCACAGTTACAGTCCCTAAAGTGGTTTGTAATAAAACACAAACCAAAGAGTCACTATGCTATGTGAAATTAATTTAATATACTGGTCTGTATAAAAATTGTTTTGTGTCACAATAAGAAGCTTCAAAAAGAACATTTTTAAAAGGCAAAATAAGGAAAGAGGTGGTGATGGATTATCTCATCATTCTTTCAAGCACTAGTGCCCTGTATAACTCATGCCAGTCTTTAAAATACAGTTCTTTTTTCATCCTTTTTATTACAATTTTTTTATATTCCTAATTTACCAGTGCATATAGAAGCTGTATTCATTAAAGGCTTGGAAAAGAGTAAGACTTGTTTTCTTTTTGTGCTTATACAGTGTTTATGCTGTCCTGAAATGCTTCTCGAAAGCATACTTGTTTCCAAAGGATAATGGCACTTGGCCTTTTCCTTAGTTGAGTGGGCAAGCTAAACAACAGCATTTCTCAAGGAAGTAGCATTAAAAATTCCCAACCCCTCCCCCAAAACCAAACAAACAAAAAACCCCAATAAACAAAAAACCAACCAACCAAAAAAAAAAAAAAAAACAACAACAAAAGAAAACCCCAAAACCAACAACCAAAAAAACCAAACCAAATCAAAACAAAACAAGAAACAAACAAACAAAAACCCCAAACAACCAAACCACAACATTATGTGGAAGTTACCTGATTTCACTATTCAACCATCCTGATTAAATATTTCTTCTGATTTGAAGATACGTCCACTAAGACCTCAGTTCTGCAGTGCTCTGTCTGATTCAGATACCAACCGACAAGCAAACATCAGCACAGCAGGTCATAACATCCTTTTTCTGTGTAGGCAGCGTTTTTCTCTTACATTAGTCCATCACATTTGAAACACTTTATTTACAGGATATGAATAAGTAAGTTTGTAATTGGAGCCCCTGGTGGTCTAGTGGTAAAGGCGCGGCGCTGTCACCACCGAGACCTGGGTTCGATTCCCGGTCAGGGCCACTCCCGGGCAGGTGGAGCTCGTTAGCCCTTAAAGGCAACCCACCTACGTCCTAAGGACCTCGCTGCCACCGTCCAAGCTCGCTTGGCCCCGGCAGATGAACCTTAGGATTAAAGGGTGGGCTCAGTTCCGCGCACACTGTGTCTCACCTAAAAAATCCAATGCACAGGCTGGAAGGTGTAAAGACCTTCCCCGGATCTTCGCTCGCGAAGACTGGCCATTATTATTAATTGTGACTAATGTATGCACGTTGAAAACTTTCAATAAGAATGATATGGAAAATAATTCACAGAAATAAACTAAGCTTTTTTTCATATGCATTTTGAAACCATTACCAAGATTGCTAGATGAGACTTTATGCCATGACCCTCATTTAAGCTACAAGACATACATAGTTACCTTTATCCCAGCTAGTGGCTTCTGCTGGAGTGGCAATGGCATTTTGCATGAACAGATAAGACTTATTTAAGAAAGTAAAAACTGTTCTGCAGCTTCTTTATGTCAAAGTACTGAAACAAAATAGCTCTACAGCTGCTATAGCTTATTACAGAAGCCCAAACTCTAGTAGTACAAAATTATAGTCCAGACATGATATCATCAAAGCCTGAATGGGCCTAAAATAAATACACAAAAAACAAATAAACAAACAAAACCCCAAACAAACAAACAAAAACAAACAAAACAAAAACCCCAAACAACAGAACACCAAACAGAAGACAAGCAGAGTTTGAGTTTTCTTGGGAAAAACACCTTCATTCTTGGTATTTAATATTTCACAGTGTATTTTGTGGTTCAAACCAAATCAAACCAAACCAAAACCACACTTGTCAGAAACAATGTACTTTCATTTTAGAGTATTTCTAAAAAATAATAAAACGGGAAAAGACAAGACAGGCTGGTCTGGCTGGTAGCATCCCTTTTTCATGGCAGTACAATTATCAGAAAATCCACCAAGGCTTGGCAACTCCATATTCACTCACATCATCTGCCTGAGAGGATGGAAAGAGTTCCCATTAGTATTCCAGCCACCATGCAATCCAATACCTGAGAAGGCTGAAAATGGATTGGTGAACAGTTTTATTTTACAGTCTTTCACTTTGTATAAAGCACAAAATACTTGTTGCAAGACAAAGGTTCTTCCTCCCAAGAGAATGTCAAAAGTATTCATAAATGGCAAAGAGCATCTTCATCCTCCTTTGCAAAGGAAGCATTTCATACAACATGAGTGATCTCTCTTAGGAGCAGAGGAACTTTCTTATATGTCTAGTCATTTCTGAAGCAGCACCAAATTCAAATCTATTTGCTGCCTGAACAGTGTCTAGCTGAACTTATTGATCATTTCAGGAAGAGCTATATCATATTTGAGGAAAAAGGATGGTACTACTCAGTGCCACACCATTTAAATTTTGTTGCTGCAACCTCTAACAAAATCTCTGGAATCTGGCCTACTAGTCAATAATATCAGCAGGACACAAATCTTGAAAATGGGGAGTAAACAAAGGGTAGAAAAATACTTTGCATTTTGTTTTTCCTTCTGATTTTGCATGACCTCAGACATGGTTGAAAAACCATGATTTTCCTTTTTTATTATTATATCATTAAATATGCTCTGAATAGATAAAATGGATGTTTAAAATGTCAAGGTCCATCTTTTCCTTCACTTCCTGAGTTCAGGGCTTCAGTGAATTCTAACATAAGAGCCAGAACATCAGCTCAGTACTTCTTCCTTTCAACACAAATGAAACTATTTAGAGTCTTGATTAAGCCCTGCCTGCCATGCATGCCCATCTGGGAGGTTGTCTTACACTGTGATTAATGGGGCAGCTGAAAGAGTGGGTGATAGATAGAAGAGCACAGCACAGGCTTTCTGGGCAAGGGAGCAGCCAGTGTGTCAGAAAGAGCTGCACCGAGGATCCTGAGCACTCATTAACTTGGTGGGCACAATAAGCACCTTCCACCCTTCCCTCCCCCCAGTTGCATCTGACAGAGACAACCAAGCCAGAAAAAGTCCTCTTTTTGGCCTCCTATACCTGCTTTAGGAGGTAAGAGATCTCAGGGCAAAGGAAAGTCTCACTGTACCAGGAGGAATTTGTTGTTGTTGTTGCATACTTCCCATATCCTCCATCTGATACACATGATAGTTGATGTACTTTTCAACATCATACATACACTAATTATAAAATAAATAAAATAAAACAACTCTTATTGCCCTTGCACAACTCCCCAAATCCCAAAAGATCAGTTACATCCATAGGAAGCTAAGCCTCTGCCACTCACACCGTATCATGCCTGCAGCTTCTTTTGATCTGATACATTTGAATCTGATATGTCTGTGGAGCAGTGAGTGAGGCCTTTTATGAGTCCTTGCCTCTGATATTACTATCATACTCTCCAGACATGGTATCATGAGAGCAGTGTCAGTGTGGTGGTGTGATACAGTATATCACTGAATTTTTCCGTAACGTAGCTGAAGTTGTCACAAGAAATAGCTCAGCATGGGTGGTATGTGAGTGCATGCAGCTTGTGCGCTGGGGCAGTATTTAAAGTAGTGAAAAGTGTAATTCTGTAGCAAGAGCTAAGGGACTTAGTCTGCATTTCTTTTATTGTTGCCAGTGGCAGCTTCTTTTATCCAAAGAGGTTAAAATATGCTCTTAAGTGCTTGCAAAGCCCTGGAATGTGTGGTTTACAGCAGTATTAAGAGCTGATCTATAATTACAAATAGACATGGCACTAGTAATTTATTTGGTAAGCTTCTGAAATGCTGACTGTTTCATTCCTTCTTATATATTGAATTTAGATTGTACAAAACCAGGCAAAGCAGGAGGTCATGGTTTCCCCCCACCTCTCCTTCCCCCAGGAACTCAAACAAAACATGTTATTTCTGGATGCAGACTGGATCTGAATGTTTCCTTTCCTTCAGGACCCACAGCACCAAAGCATCTCTGGCTCTGTCTAACCCAAGCTAATGCTCATCAGTTGTTTTTTATATGATACTCTTACTGACAGGGGTTGTCCACTTTATAAATTGTCTCTGCAGACAAATCAAGAGGTCAAGAAGGAAACTTTACAATGATTGGGAGCTTATAGACACCACCCTGCTGTACAAAGCCTTGTAGAAAGCCTTGCCACCTTTGCAGACAAATTCCAGACACTAATTACTTCCCCTGTGCCATGTGAAAAGACTTTGGCAGAGATTAGTCAGGAGAGAATGAGAGTTAAATCAGAATTCTTAGTGTCAATCCTAAATAATGAAAGAGATGATTTCAGGATTGACATTGTGGAAAGAGGTGGATCTGTTCTCTTATGCTTTTCCCCCACTTCCTTCATCATGGTCCTCATAGTTCATGAAATTACATTAGTTCAAACTCTGACTTCTTAAAAATAATTTTTCCTTAAATGTGCAAATTTGTCTTTACCAAGACAGAAAACATGGTAGCATGATCTGTTTTAATTAGTGTTTAAGGTTACAGAGCATGATGTGATATGTTAAAAGTAGCACCTGGAAATGGAAGATGCTTTTAACGCTTACTAGAAAGAAAACTAGAACTGTGTCTCCTTATGCAGGTGCCCCACTGTGTGTGCCCCAACACAGGCAGACAGTGATGGGCCTACTCCAATCTGGAAGTGATTTTATAGGGACAGTCAGGTGCTGTAAATAATTCGCTTGGATCTGCTAAGAATTTTGCTGAAAGGCAAAGATGCATTTTTTTACTTCAAAGATTTTTGCTTTTACACTAGAAGAGTAAACACAAGTATTTTTACTCTATGATAAGTTGAAATACTTGAAGACCCTAATGGTCTGGGTGCATTGCATGCTACAATTGCCCACTGCAATGCTAAGACATCATAGCTTCAACCATCTTCTTGCAGCCTCTCATACAGGCATACTCTCAAACTCAGAAATTTAGTCCTACCTATTCATTTGGTATCTTTAAGAAATTGCAACTAATTCCATCACGGATTTTTCCATATAGGGTTTTTAAAGGGAAATTAATAGTTACCAAAAAAAGAGCTAAATTTGATGGTTACTTGATGTTTACTATGTTATAAATAAATAATGGAGACTGTCCAGCAGCACCAGAAGACAAACTTCATCATCTTTTCCTCATGGATATAAAGGAGGTTGCATGACAATCTTTAGAGAAAAAAAAAAAAAAGAAATCACATTACATTTGCAGTTGTAAATGGGGAAGTAACACAAGAGATTTAACTTACAAAGAAACCATGTTGTCAACGAGTCCTAGAAGAAAAAAGCTTTAGGTTCTGAAATATGGAAGAGCTTTACTTGTTCCAGATACAGCACAAAGTATAGCTGGGTGACAGGAAAAGAGAATAAACCTCCCTGCCTCAATCTGGACTTATTCCTCATGCCAAAGTGTAGTATACAAACAGCAAAGTGAGTATTTTTGTTTCCATATTGTCCAATCTTGGTTTGAGTTCTTCTATGATGCATTTCTTATACGATATCTTGTCCTTCATTTTGCTTTCCATTTTGTCTGTGACCTGCTTACTTTGGCTGGTTATCCCTTAAGTCTCCTCTTCCAACCTGTGCACAAGAGAGCCCTTCTTCTCTAGTCCATAATAACCTATTTGTGATCTCATGGATCTCACTTTGAATCAAATTTCACCAAGAACATAATGAAAGATAAAAAGAGTGACTTTTTGGATAATGATACTCAATATTTTCACTTTCAGAAAAGGTGAATGCAAAGGACGGATGAACTTTCCTTGCTATTTGCATGGCATTTTTGTTTTCCAGAGGAACACCAATTTGCTCTGGTCATTACAGTTGACCAGAAAGTATAAAAATTCTTTTGTGCTTGCAAACCCTTAATACACTCATGCATATCAATGTTTCAGGAGAAGAGCTGGGGGAGGAAGTAAATGTGTTCCTTTTGCAATTTCTAGTCCCCTTCAGTAACAACATGTGCAATGCAGCGAACCATTAGGGTCTTCAATTATTTCAGCTTATTGTAGAATAAAAGTACATATATTTGCTGTTCTTACCTAAAAGCAAAAATTACAGTAGTAAAAGATTAGTCTTAAATTCTGTCCTTTATTTACCACAAAGTTTTCTTTTTAAAGCAAATGAATGTACTTGCATGTTCAAAAATGAGCTGCTAGATCTAACTCCTGCCCTACTTTTCAGACTGCTAGTCTCCTTGAGAGAAAATCTTACGTGATAAACTTTTCATGAATTAGACTTCAAGGATTATAAATGAGAAAAACACTGACTTATAAAGGTGTTCTTTCATGCGTAAGGAGAAAGATTTATCCAGCTTGATCCTGTTATAGACTTTCTTTGCACAGCTTATAGTAATACCATGGAAGGTTCCCTAACACTTCTGCAGCTAAAAATCGGTCATCATTTCTCCAGCATTCATCTCTTTGAACAGCAGCCACCTATTCTTTTATCTCTCTTAAATTTCATTAAGATATACATTTTAAACAATTTGCTTTGGCTAAACAAACGCCTATATAAATACCTATAAATAGGTATTTATACCCATCATTGTGTGGGATCGTCTGCTGCTTTATGGACATTGAAAATGCACAATAAACTCAAAAGCATTTGAACAAGAAAAAAACAACAAAAAATAAAAAATGCAGTGGTGTTAAACTTATTCCTTGGTTTTAATAAAGAAAGCTTAGTGAAATAAATGTCTATTCCCATCAACTATCTGAATTTTTTCTGTCTTACAACATAACGTCCTCCCTAAATCTAAAAAAGAGAAAAAGAAATTAGACCCTAGGCATATTCCACCCTTAAATAAAGAATTGCTTTAAAGACTGTCTGGCTAGTAGAACTGAGGTATCTGATATTAGAGGACCAATCTGCAATCTAACTCCATTCCTACAAACCTGAATATATCTTGTTTTTTTAAACAGTGACAACAGTTTAGTTTCAGAAGCATAGAATTACATCAAATAAAACAGTTCCTGTTTTAGCAGGTTTTGTACTCTAGGAATCCCTGAAAAAGAGCTGAAGTCTATGTTTCTGTCTCACAGGATATATAAAAAGGAAACATAGGTAAAGTGGCAAATGAGTTGACTTTTGCAACGTGGAAACATGATGTCTTTCAAGTAAAATCCCAACCCCAGTGAAGATAGTGGAAATTTTGTCTTTTTGTTTTTACTAGGGCCAGAATTACACTCTGCATGGGATCTTACAATACTTCAACAAACTACTTTGAATCCTATAAAATAATCCTTAAAAAAAATAAGAGTGAGAGAAGTGTACGGAAAAGGATTGTTTTAACTTATTTGATCCACTTTTCTTCATTATGGGATTAATGACAGGGTGTAGTTTACTCTGAAGAGCAAAATAACAATTAGCAATGCCAAATTACCTTGAGAGGTTGAATTGGTCCCATACATTATTGAGGTTGGAGCTGTGCTACTGTATGTTTCATCCACACACACACACACACACACACACATACAAAAGGTCTTCTGTTATCTTCGAAAATGGTGAACTCAAGTTCATGAAATGCAGATGGAGCGAACACAAAGGAACTTTTTATTATCTTTGTATACTTATTCTTTTCTTGAAATCCTAAAAATCGTGAGGTTTCTGTAGCCAACCATAACTTTGACTTTAAACATTCATTCACCAACCTAATGGGGTAGTTTTTCAGTGTATCGTGGTTTCACAATGTATGCAATACCTTCTGTATTCCTGACTACTTATGTTGGAAATCTAGTTTGACCCTAACTCAGAGAGAAATGTGATATGGACAGTGTTTCCCAATGAAATGAGTATCAACATTCATATGATGAATTTGCTTTGCCTGTTGTTGATGGAATAGTTGATGGAATAATTGAAGAAGGTTAGAAATTAAATTAATTCCAATGCAGGATGCTCAACAAACACTCTATGCTTCCCTAACATGTTTAGCTTAAGTCATTCTGCAATCAGAATGAAGTAGAGACTCAAGATTCAGTTCTGAGTGGTCTGTGTACGTTGTAATTTCTAGACATGGTGTTGTGATCTGACCATGAGGGAAAATACAGGACAAATACGGAGTGAAAGTGTGGAAATGCAGGATTCCACAAATTATATATCAAAATGAAAGGAGCTATAGTAGGAGGAGGAGACACAAGATGACTAATTAGTAAGTCATGTCTACCCCAGGGAAATTAGGTGAATATCCGGTGAATTTTTATTTCATTTGGACAACTACCTGTGCAGTTATGATCAGTATTTTGGATCAGATGAGGTTATTTTGTTAATTAACTTTTTTTCTGATAATACTCTTTTTTAGTTTAGTTTGTTTTGTTTTGGTTTTTTTTCATTTCATATGGGAGAATGACCTGGGGGGAGCAGGGAGAAGAAAACAGAAATGTGTAAAAAAAAAAAAAAAAAAGCAAAGCAAATAAGAGCAAACAGAAGGGATCCATCAAGTCAAGGATATTGAATCTAAAATAGCAGCTGGCTGAGACAACATTTGGCAAGGGGAAGAACAATGCCAGAGATATGCATCTCACTGCTGGGTCAGGATTACTTCATATTCAACTACATGAAATGTTTTACTATTTCCTTTAAGTCAGTAAGGCATTGAAAAGCCATCCAGCAGTGCAGGGACATGTACTATTTCTCTGCAGTGACAGAGATGATTAACAACAATCTGACACTGGCAACAGTTTTGGATTTTCATGTAGCAAACAAACAAAAAAACACATGAAATAATTCTTCTGCCTCATAAATATCAGATGGGCACCTGCATGAGGACTACTCCCAGTCACTGCCAACCAAAGACCTCTACCCCGTGTCCTGGGGTGCATCAGGCACAGCATTGCTGGATGATCAAGGGAGGTGATTGTCCCTCAGTGATGCAAAGGTGATTTTCTGCTCTGCACTGGTGTGGCCTCACCTTGAATATTGTGTCCAGTTTTGGGTAATACAATATAAGAGAGATCTAAGAGAGATCAGAGACTGTCCAAAGGGGAGCTGCAAAGATGACCAAGGGCCTTGAGGGGAAGCCATACAAGAAGTAGCTAAGATCACTTTGCTCATTCAGCCTGGAAAAGAGGAGACTGAGGGGAGACCTCATTGCAGTCTATAACTTCCTCCTGAGGAAAAGTGGAAGGGCAGGCACTGATGTCTTCTCTGCAGTGACCAGTGACTGGACTCGAGAAAACAGCATGAAGGTGAGTCAGGAGAGGTTTAGATTGGATATCAGGGAAATGTTTTTCACCCAGAGAGTGTTTGGGAATTGGAACTGGCTTCCCAGGAAAGTGGTCACAGCACCTACCCTGTCTGAGTTCAAGATGTGCTTGGGCAGTGCTCTCAGACACATGGTATGATTCTTGGGGTTATTCTGTGCAGGGCCAGGAGCTGAGCTCAATGAACCTTATGGATTCCTTTCAACTCAGGATATTCTATGATTCTATGAATACATTTTTTAATTATTCCATATGGTCTGAAATTTCTTGAAGGTACGTCTGTTGCAGTTAACACTGCTCTGACCTACTTATGCTCTGAATCTGTTGACTGTACTCCCAACCTTCTTACATGCCATAATCTAATTCTCAGCTACTTACACTGTAAGCACAGTAAAATCCTTTTCTTGAATGTTTGTTATTTTTCTAATTGTGCCTTCCTTGTCCTGCTTTCAGGATTCTGTCCACTTCAGTGTTTTAACTTAGTTTGGAAAAAATTTTTGAAGTCAGTCTGCAATCTTGACAGGTGCTGAGACTGCAAATTCTACAGCTTTCCTTAAACTGTGTGGCTTCAAAGGGAGATAGTGGATTCTGTTACCCATCAGAGTCAGATCACAATTACTCCATGAAATTCACAAGTCCTTCTTAACTAAGTCACAGTTACCTCCATGATCTCCAATACTTGAACTTTCAGTTACATTTTACTTTTGCTGATATAATCCTTAAGTGAAAGAACTAATCTCAGACTCTTACATCAGGTTCTAAACTTGTCCTTTTCATGCTTCACCATTACTAGATATCTAAAAAGCAAGAGCTGTCCAAAGAAGCACCTTGGGTTTTGGGGCTTGCCAGTAGACAGACTGTTTTCGCTGAGGGAGATCTGGCTAGGATGACCCATGAGCCTGTGAGCCTTCAGACAGTGTACCATACCTGGCCCAAAATAACCTCCCAGGGGGTGGAGGATGTGACAGCCTATTGCTGTACAAATTCTGATAGTACAGGTACAGCAGCTGACCAACTAGGATCCTGCATTAAACTCTAAATTCTTTATGCAGATGCTCTCAGATGTTCAGTTTGGGCTTGGCAATCACACAAAGGGAGGGGATGGGGGGAGGAGGGCTGAATAGTTTGGTCTTCATGTGGATCCAATGCCAGCTCCCAAACCATTTTAACACACCAAAAGGCATTTCTAAAGTATACCAGCTGCTAGCAGCTCCAGAGGAACCATCTGCTAGGTTTGCATATCCCAGTACAGTTGTGCCTGGATTATACAGCTTCCAGTTCTTGCACTGTGAGGACAAGTTGTATGTAATGAATAGCTAGATGCTAATATGAGGCTTCCTTGGAAATTAGAAAATTCTGTTCTGGTTGGTGGAAAGTTTCAAGTCCCTTGGTAAACTTCTTATATGGTTAAGAAACTAGAAGGAGGAGACAAGATATAATTTCACATCTTCATTTTTGAAGCTCTGAAGTGTTCTGCATTTTTTCTTATTATGCAGGCACGCAACAATAACAACAAATGTCTAGAACAATGGAGTTGTCACTAAGTGCAGAGGCTAGTACTTCCATGGTGACGCATGAGTGCGGAACATGCTACCAAGACAGATTCAAATAAATCTGTTTTCTTCTGGAGAAAAAAAATTGGAACCTGTTTCTTTGCCATTTGAAGTAAGAATAATATATCAAAGGAAAAGACACAAAAGAAAGAGGAGGAGAAACAGAAACACCTGGAGAAAAGAATAATTCTGGTGTAGTACACAATAATAGGAGGACAAACAAAATAGGAATACTACGTTAGATGTGTTATCATTGGCTACTATTATCCTCCTTATTGACATATTGGAAGGAAGAAAAAAAAAAGATCAGAGTTGGAATCTCCATGAGTGTAAATCAACATCATTCATCTTTCATTGGAAAAAAGTTATGACAATTTAGAACAGCTGTTATTTAGCTCATATTAGTTTTCAGTTGGTGGTTGGGGTTTTTTTGTTTGTTTTTTTTTTTTCTCGTTTTACTTTTGTAAATCATAGCTATGATCATGGGACAGAGGATGGACTGACAATATGAGATGTGAATCCCATGCAACATGACTGCTGTTTCAAGTTTTCAAAGTCTTTTGAATGCTTAATACAATGCTATTTGAATAACTAACAAAGTTTTCTTTGGCAGAAACCCTATTTGGTATCAGAGCAACTAGACGATGACTTCAAATGATAATTACGAAATTGTGTTATTGCTGGTTCATAATTGCATGTGTGAGTGTTGGGAGAGAGAAAATTTTATTTTGTGTCATTGACCAAGTCAGGACAACTGGTCTTCCAAGTCCAGAGGGTATTCTGAATTCAGTGGGAGTTAGTTTAGATTTCAGTTCAGCTTTTTCTTTGAAAATATGCCTTCTTCCTCATGGAGGAAACATGTTGTTTCCTAATTTAGTTTTGGTCTGTATTACCCACAGTCTGTATCTTCTTGTCAAGGGTATTTACACAGTCTAATACACCTTTATAATTGGAATGCCTTTATGAATTATTTATTGCAGATAAAGAGGAGTATGTTTTCGTAGCAACAGCGGAATAGTTAAAAAAAAGAACATAAATAGTTTTTTTTTTTAGTTCACAGTGCTTCAAATAGCTGTGTACTAGACTTCAGAGACATCAAAGAGTTAGATAATTACAACTATGAAAGGAAACAACAGTGAAATACAACATAGCAGAGCCAAAAGAAAAGCTGTCTGAAATAAGCTTGTTTGTAAGTGCACCTGTACCAGGGTAAGAAAAGCAGGCTTTCTGGTGATTCTGCCCCTCTACTTCACTCTGGTTGGACTCTACCCAGAGTGCTGCATCCAGCTCTGGGGTCCCCGGCATAGGAAGGACATGGACCTGCTGGAGCGAGACCCAAGGAGGGACAAGGGATGCAGCACCTCTCCTACAAGGAAAGGCTGAGACAGCTGTATTTGTTCATCCTGAAAAGAGATGGCTTCAGGGTGATCTAATTGTATCCTTCCCTTACCTTAAGGGAGCCTACAAGAAAGATGGAGGGGTACTTTTTACAAGTGCATATAGTGACAAGACAAGGGTGAATGGCTTCAGACTGAAAGAGAATTAGGTTCAGATTAGATATTAGGAAGCAATTCTTTACTCTGAGGGTGGTGAGGCACTAGGACAGGTTCCCAGAGAAGCTGTGGGTGCCCCATCCCTGAAAGTGTTCAAGTCCAGGCTGGATAGGGCCCTGAATCTGGTATAGTGGAAGGTGTCCATACCCATGGAGGAACTAGATGATCTTTAAGGTCCCTTCCAACCCAGGCCATTCTATGATTGTATGATTCAACAGAAATCAGTCTGAAATCTGATTTCTTAACCTGAAAGCAGTCA